>NW_020187031.1:297843-304039 GCF_900000015.1 Plasmopara halstedii | reverse complement strand
CCAGCGAGACTTGGAGACTTCGGTGTCATTGACACAGGGCTCATTGAGCACGGAAGTCCTTTCGTTCCAGCGCAGTGTCTAACGGACACGCAAGCCTCGTTGAGGCAATAATAATTTGAAACTGTAAATGTTCTCAATCACAATAGGAGAGAGTGTAAAGGGGTTACACATACCCTGGCAACAGAGGTGTGTGTCACACCAGATGGGCATGGTTTGACCACACCCAATTAAGTATACAGTACGGGGCTGGATAGCCAGTAGTTATACATGTATTCAGACTTAACTATACATATTTAGGAAAATCTATGCATTTAAATTAGGCGGCCTATCCGCAGATAAAAATAAAAAAAAATAAAGTCAGTTTTTGAATTCAAACGGAAGAGTTAATTAGCCTTGGGTTAAGGTTGTAATTACTCTTGGAGTAAGCTTATTGCGATCTGCTAAGCTCGTACTTGTTCTAAGTATAGAACAAAAGATTGGTACCCAACTTACGCTTCCTCTAAGCGCAAAGCTACGGCAGCCCCGCTGCACCAACCACTTGTAGCTTCATTCACACAGAAAGTTGGACTACGATGTGGAGACTTGCTCTCATGCACATCGCCATCCTTCTTTTGGTGCGAATTGAACTTGTCAATTGCATTGACTTCTTCTTTTGGCAACGGCCATTGCCGTGTGATAGAATTTTTCGTACTAGGATGTATGTCAATCTCATGACGAATGCCACTATCGGCTCGCAATTCGCCCTGCACTTTGTCTAGAGGTTTTATCCACATTTCTTGATAAATCCATACACGGGGTTTGTTCTTAAAGTGTCCCGCGACTGCTCATCAAATATTTACTTGTGTGTCTTCTCAGCAATTTCTTATACGGTATCGATGTCATTGTCGATAGCTTCTTCGACAATCGCACATATTTCTTACGATATAATTAGTCCCAATCGCTTTTTAGAAGCGGGCAATCCGCGACGCTTCAGTGCCTTTTTGCATTAATGACAAGGAAAACAATTCTTTGACTGAACTTGAGGGATATTCAGTCTTCGCGTGACGGATAGTATAGTATCGATGTCACCGTCTTTGTTGTAGGCCACAAACTCGTTCAAACCGTCTTCTTCTCGATCACTTCCTTCATTAAAATAACATGTACCGTGATCAAGGGGGCGCAAAAAACTTGACGGAAAACTCTTCTAGGTGGTCTTTGTTCTTCTCTCGGGATGGGTCTTTGCGTCTAGTCCCACTATTGATACTACAATCGACCATGACTTTTATCTCGATGGCTAAAAATTAGTCTTTTCAATGCGCCTGACTGCCCCACTTCCACTTGGTGACGTTTCTTTTGTCTTCCTGGGATTGTCTTGGAAACATGGGTAGTCATCGCACACCGCAATATCACCTGGGACATCTGTGACTTCTTCTGCAGATGCATGCGCCCATATCATTTTCTCCGTTGTCATGCAGCTCGAATGAGCGCCGCACGTCTTGTTGACGACGTTCTTTATATTCATCCAGAAGAATTATTTTGTTTTACACTTAAACCTTGGCATACCTAGAATGATCCTAAACTTAAACTCGAGGTTAAAAAGGATAAAGTCGTCTTCACCTCGGAATTCCTTAACTTTTGTTGCCAAGCTAATGACATTGGTATCTTTATTGCAGATCCATTCGCTAAACGAATGATCATTTTTTTCCATTGGACAGGCTAACATCATAATTTGCGCTCAAACAAAGTTCCTCGAAGTACCAACGTCTACCAAAGCTTGTAGTGGTGTCACAGAATCATCTACAAAGGCTTTTTGAACAATCTAAGTCGCTTTGCTTGACACTACTATCACTCACAGTGGAAACTGCATGTGCATCTTGCACGTTGGGGCCAGAGCTCTGTGTATCCACAGCATCCACAGTACCCTTCTTGGGCCCAGTAGGGAGTCTTGCCCCTACTGATAGTTCCCGTTTTTATCCTTCGGAAGCGTTCGAACCGACGACCTTTATAGTGCTCGCAGTTATCCGAACGAGCACCCTGTGTCCATTGCCCACTCGGCAAAGACACTTTGCAATTCCGAACAATATGAACCGGCTTCCCACAACGATAGCACTTCTCATCGCGGTAAGGACGCGCATTTCCAGGCGTGAAAATGTATGAGGTGTCCATTGGCTGGAACTTCTCTTGTACCAGTTGACTGACGCGCTTGCCTTGGTGTTAATTTATTAATTTGGGTTGCCTGATGCTGCACTCTCCTTGTATTGCACGTTTGTTCGTCCAACGTTTTGAAATCTTCATAGGACAGTTGATTTCTGATCAGCACATCGCTCTAACCCGTTATGAACGTTACAACTTGCGGTGTAACGGCAATTGGTGCGTTTGTAAAAAATCGATACAAAGTAGCGAGCACGCTATGCCAAACAAATGGAGGTCATCACGACCTTGATGAAACTTCAAGAGTTCAGCAAGGGTACGGAATTGTAACGGGGTTTCATATATCCTGGTATGAAGTGTGTGAGTCACACAAGATGGTTTAACCACACGATGGCGTGGCTACACTTACAAAAGAAGTCAGTACGCGGCTGAACTGTCAGTAGTTGTACATTTCATTAGGATTTACTGCATAGATAGGAAAACCCATAGATTTATATATAGGCGGCTTTGCCGCAAATAAAACCGAGAAATACAGTTTACCTTTTGAACAAAAGAGTTAATTAGCCTTGTATTAAGGTTGTAATTAGTCTTGGAGTAAGTGGGTTGCGATCCGCTACACTCGTACTGGTTCTAAGTATCAAACGAAGGTCATCGATCTTAATTAAGCTTCCTCTAAGCGAAAGAGCTAAGGCAGCCCCACTCGCTTTGTGGTGGTTCAAGCGCCATCTTTGGCTCAACCTTGAAATAGTCGTAGTTGTGAGAGCAGAGTGATTGGCTAAGTGCTTACCATACCCCCTACTCTCCTCACGAGCTGCAAGATTGGACATCGCAAACAATACTTAATGCAAGGGGTCTCGCAGTTGTCTTGTAGTGATTGCTGTATTCAACTGGATAAACCGGCGTGAAAGAGGCTCGATATCTCCACACGGTACAAAGACACGTTCAGCGTTAATTGCATCGCCTTGAACAGAGAAACAGGGATTGCGACATGTATCCGAGAATGCATGATCTCATGATACATGAAAATAACGGCCGCGTTCTTCTGATTATCCGGAGAGGATAACCGCAGTAAACGGACTACAGAGGCTTCTCCAATGACTTCTCGCATCTGCTCGAGTGCCATCCACTTATGTGAAGATAATCAGGGAACAACTTATTCATCAAAGATCAGATTGCGCTACTGATGGAGCGAGTGAAACCCCAACTCCCTCCATGTCGCTCAGACAAGGACTTCTTGGGGAGGAAGATGAACATTCTCGATTCGGAAGAAAGAGAAAAGGCTTAACCCCTTTGCCGCAAATTTGCATCCAGAAATTCAATGCGTTAATGGTTCCTAGCTACATGCAAAACGCCTCAAGGGTTCTAGAGGTCTTACCAATGACACCTTGGTTTGCTATGATCCTATATTATAAAATTTAGGGTGGACTGAAGTTAAACCTCAGCTTGAGTGTACGGGGCCTGGACTTCGAAAAGCTTCAACTTCAAATTTCGTGGAAATTATTCAGTAGGAGTGACTGGCTTACTTCATCCACTTTGAAAGACAGAGACATGTCGGTCTTGTCACCAGTAAGATTCCTAAGCCGGAATCAGCGTTTTGTATTATCACACAGAATGTTTGTGACTTCCTTTATGTTGTCGCTTATGCATTTGGAAATACCATATAGTACACCTTTTTTATAGATTCCCACAATACATACAGAAGGTACATAGAGTACCTTTATTTAATGGCTAAGTCTAGCTCTTTAAACTAACAGATCGGTGACTTGCACAAATTTGCTCTGTGTGTATCATCACTGACCGACGCATTCATTATAGAAAAAGATCTTAGCTTCTTCTTGGGAATCAAATAAGATGGCTTTTATGTATCTCATCTCTTTGCGTATATCCTGAGAGATAGTAACTAAATCTCTAAAAGATCTCTAACGAAGGGACGTGATAAAATACTAATATAAAGTTGACATACCCCAGTCACTTAGCTAGACCGTGTCGCCGTGACACATATTGACTACTCTTCCAAAAAGTAGGCGCTAGACCTTCTGCACACGTTTACAGCCACCTCTATTCAAAACGATTATCCCCATAAGCCACGGAACGAAGCCGCTCTGATTCCTCTTAAACAGGACCAAACCCCGGAGACTGAGACGTACAGTCGCCGAAACGTTTTATTAAGACACATCAGCTTGCAGCAATCTGTTTGTCCCGCATGAGGGTTGAACACAGAGAGCACGAAACGGACTCGCCTACTTCCGTCTCAGCAGACACATACGTTACACACAGTTACTACATCTCAGCTGAGCTGAGACACACTCTTTAATATGGCAACTGTTGGTAGTATTTGAGGTTTGCTCTATACGCCTTGATATATCCTAATTCTGCAAAATAACTCTATATCCTGCGCCACAGGTGGTGAAACTGTTGCGGTTGTTGTCTGTGCCACGAGCAGAATAAGTGCATGTTTCACCAAGTCCCGAATAACAGAAATTTTTGGAATTTCCTGTTTTTGGTTTCCAAAACCTCTCTCAATCGTGGCGTTCTGGTCAAATCATATCTAATAAAATATCGGATCTCGAACTGAAGTCGAAGAACAAATCCTGCTTCACGTTATCATAGCTCGAAACTTTATAGAGATGTATACAAGACCCTTAGCACCTAAACAGACGTCCACGGCGCAAGACTCGGGGATAATCCATCCGCACTGAAGGTTCAAATGCATAATTTTGCTGATCAGTGCATTACATGTTATGACGCGGCCTTCTCGTCACTTTATAAAGCCAACACGTATCTGTTGACAACCAATAAATCTAAGCCGTAAGTCTCACTTCTTTCGAGGTTATCATCTACGCTTGACTTAAAGCTTGATCTTTATCAGATACGTTACCACTGCGCTTATAATTTTACTCCACCACTTGCGCGAAAATAAGCGCGCGGAAATCTGATGACCCGACTTTTCTCCGCAAAAGTCTGCTCGTCGGTTTTGCGTAGGAGCTCGATTCATCGAAACCCACAAATATAGGGAATGTGATGCGCGAGCGTTAATGATTGGCACTCCCTCAGGTATAACTTCTGCAGGTACCAACGAGTATTCTCCACCTCCTAAATATTCTCTTACGCGCTCACTGTGATCTCCACCGCCGTGCCCAAATTGACACCTGACCAATAGTTGTGTTTTAAATGCGTGCGACTTCCCGCTTCCCACAATATGATATGTGAACGTGAAAGTTCCTGATGTTGACTGCACCTGTATGGTGATCCTTCATGAAGAATAAAACTTCAGTCATCTCCGGAAGAAGTCTTCCGGCATCATCTTATGCAATATATCTGCGCTTGTACATAGTACATCAAATTTTTTCTTCTCAGAATTCGGGCCAAACGCGGTCAGTCTGATAGGCGGTATGAAAACTCGCAATATATGTTGTCTAAATAGTATTCTTGATAAGAATTTCTGGAAAACTAGCGCATCACACGTTGGTGCCCATTATAGTATTCGGACTACAAGCATGAATATCGCTTATTTAACGCTTTGGAGTCCATCTGAAACACAAGGCCTAGTTCATGGCCTACTCAAGTTTTGTATTCAATGACCCCAAACATTTTGGCGCTCAACAACGGCGGTCTCCTTCTATTGAGCTCAGTGAAGACGGTGGCGCTTTCACCGATGTCTGGTTGAACCGTTCTGGAAATGCATTTTAGTACTGACGAGCGCCAAAAGGCGAGCGGTTTCAGCTTCGGGCCAAATGAGCAAACAGAAATAGAGGTTCGTTCAGCGCATTTCGCTAAACCGGATAGATACGTAAGCATATCTGTTTTGTTCTCACCAAAATTACATTTTAAATTATACGCAGTCCATCGCATTGACGAGATGTTTTACCGGAATCACCGCAAGGCTCGCACAAAGGAAGCGCTAACCCTACGCACATAGTATGGAATCACCGGTCAAACATAACATTTTTTTTCAAAACCAGTGTTATCAGTTGCGTAGTACTTGCTCTTGCTCAAATTGATAAAAACAATTATATCAATAAAATTAAAGCATTTTAAAATGATGCTAATATTTATTGCTCTGCAA
>NW_020187031.1:297716-297833 GCF_900000015.1 Plasmopara halstedii | reverse complement strand
TCTTGTTCATCTCGTCCAGGACTTGCTCGTCCAGGACAGAGGAGGAGTTTAACTCATCATGAGTGGTCTCTCGCTTGATGATCACCAACTCAGCGATCTCCTCGGCCTTTAGATTGC
>NW_020187031.1:297399-297706 GCF_900000015.1 Plasmopara halstedii | reverse complement strand
CAATTCTCCATCACACCCATAAATTCTAGAATAGCCACCATTACCAATTTTTTCAATGGATATGGAATTCCAAAAGTCTCAGTGAGAATGATAGAGCTTTAGTAGCCACTTCGATAGCAAAGCGTCCTCGAGCGCTCTGTTCTGGTGCCGTGTATACGCTCACGACAATTCCTTCTTTTGTCGAATTCGAGATCATATCAAACTCCCCAACAACAATTGCAATAAGGTATGTTGACATATTCTGCCAATTTCCAAACCTTTTCCATGACTTGCCCCACATCCCAACGTGTATTTTTCCGAATGTGAT
>NW_020187031.1:297158-297322 GCF_900000015.1 Plasmopara halstedii | reverse complement strand
CTCCTTGCTGCGTGACAAACATTTAAGTGCGTTAACAGTTGCCTCCGCGTCAAACGAATGTGTCTGGTTTTATTAGTACCTCTGTAGCCTGTCTGGAAGCGTCACATACGTATGTGACTTGATAACGTAGCTCCTGGCAACGTGACGAATGTTTGAGTGCGTTA
>NW_020187031.1:290580-290668 GCF_900000015.1 Plasmopara halstedii | reverse complement strand
GCAACCGTCTGGCGGCGTGCGAAATTCCTCGACGCCCCAGAATCGATCAAGATTCTAATGGGATGATTGTATCCCCGTACACGTCCGA
>NW_020187031.1:289396-290570 GCF_900000015.1 Plasmopara halstedii | reverse complement strand
CGGCGTGTAGCCGGTAGACGAATGCACTGCATTGTTCAGCGCAAATTCTACGAGCGGCAACATGGCGACCTAGCGCCTCGGCGTCTCAGCGCAGACGCTGCGAAGAACGTCTTCGATGACTCGATTCACCCTTTCGGTTTGGACATCGGTCTGCGGATGATCCGCTGTCGACATATCCAACTTGGCGCCTAGCACCTTGAAGATAGTCGACCAAAGTTTTCTCATGAAACGGGGGCTCTATCAGAGACAATCAACTCTGTGATTCCGTGTTGTCGGAAAACACGATCCACGAACAGCGTTGCTGTACCGAACCCGTCGATGGTGTCTGGCACCGCCGCCAAATGAGCCATCTTTCTCAACCGGTCGACAAATACCACGACACCCGTGTTGCCCGCCACATCTTTCGGCAGGCCAAACACAAAGTCCAAACTCATGGACTGCTCCAGTGGGTACCGGTAAGCTTGTCAGCGGCGCAGCCGCATTTAGACAGGGTTAACCCGTTGACACGTCTCACACGTGCGCATATAGGTGCTCGTCCATTTGTACAGCTTGGGCCACCAATATTGGTGACTCACAGAGTTGTACGTTTTCTCACGACCGATATGACCACTAAGTAGCGTGTCATGAGCCTCATAGAGGATGCGATATTTCAAATCCTCATCATGAGGAACCACAATTCGTGGTGTATCCGTTAAATCGGTGCTATAAAATAGGAAAATGTTATTCAACGAGTATCGGTGCAGTCGTGCACGCAGTCTTGATGACAATCTCCTGTCCGAGTCTCCAAACTCCTTACTCCCGAGAGCCCATATCAGCACTACGCACATCCCATCACCTGCATACGCGGTGCGGATCAAATCCGTCACAGACGACGTTTCAGCTGTAACATGAGCAAGCTCATAGTCTGGTCTGCATGACAACGCATCAGCCAAAGCATTCTGTTTTCCCGGCTTATACTTCACCTCGAAGTTATATTCCGCAAGGTAGGATAGCCATCTATCCATCCTCTGCGAAAGGTGGGGCGACTGAGTCGCAGTGCGTAGTGACGCTTGATCTGTATAGATCACAAATGGCTTGGAGCCGAGCAGGTGGACCCTGAACTTGACAAGTGCATGCTTTATCGCAAGTAGTTCCTTGTCATGAACTGGGTAATTCTTCTCTGCAGCTTTAAGTA
>NW_020187031.1:288560-288818 GCF_900000015.1 Plasmopara halstedii | reverse complement strand
AAGAGTCAGTGGCGGGCGGTGACGACCGGGTCGACCGCCGTCCGGTGACTCGTGATGCTCTTCGATCCTTTGAGGACAAGGTCCTTCGAAATCGGAGCTCCGCTGAGCGTCATGCTGAAGTAGCATATCTCTGTCCGGACGCTCTTGACGGTTTAAAGCACGTCGTGCGCCGGCGTGCCTCGCCTTTAGGACTACCGCTATCTGTCGGAGCGACTTCTAGTCGTGGAGCAGGCAAATTCATCGCTGCAGGCAACGGTA
>NW_020187031.1:288171-288288 GCF_900000015.1 Plasmopara halstedii | reverse complement strand
AGGCAAATATAAGGTCGAACGATCGGACGTGATTTAATGGCTTGAGGAAGCGTTTGAAAAAGTCGATAACAATCTGACCTCTTTATAACAATCTGGCCTCATTGCTCCGGATTTCTT
>NW_020187031.1:287711-288028 GCF_900000015.1 Plasmopara halstedii | reverse complement strand
GACAAGTGCATACTTCATCGCAAGTAGCTCCTTGTCATGAACTGGGTAGTTCTTCTCTACAGCTTTGAGCTGTTGAGATTCGAACGCGATCACCCGATCTCGCTTCTCGGCGTCTGCTTGCAGCAGTGCACAGCCGATGGCAAGGTCAGAAGCTTCACAGACGACGCTGAAAGAACGATCGGGATCTGGCAGTGCCAGTATTGGTGCATGCAGGAGGCTGTCTTTGACTCCGTCAAAAGCCTCCTGATGTTCGGTGTTCCGACACCATTCTACATCCTTTTAAGGAGATTGGATAATGGCTTGGCAATTTCTGCGAG
>NW_020187031.1:285414-285845 GCF_900000015.1 Plasmopara halstedii | reverse complement strand
GGTCTGCGGATGATCCGCTGTCGACATATCCAACTTGGTGCCTAGCACCTTGAAGATAATCGACCAAAAATTTCCCGTGAAACGGAGGTCTGTATCATAGACAATCGACTCAGGGATTCCGTGTTGTCAGAACACATATCCACGAACAGCGTTGCTGTACCGACTCCGTCGATGGTGTTTTGCACCGCCGCCAAATGAGCCGTCTTGCTCGACCAGTCGAGGAATACCACGACACCCGTGTTGCCCGCCGAATCTTTCGGCAGGCCAAACACAAGGTCCAAACTCATGGACTGCCAGCACCCAGTGGGTATCGGTGAGCTGTCCAGCGGCGCAGCCGCATTTGGAGACAGTTTTACCCGTTGACACGTCTCACACGTGCGCACATAGGTGCTCGTCCATTTAAACAGCTTGGGCCACCAATAGTGGTGACC
>NW_020187031.1:285303-285404 GCF_900000015.1 Plasmopara halstedii | reverse complement strand
AATGGCATGCAGCGACTGCTTCGCAACAAGAGCAGTGCTCAGTGGTTTACGTGCCACTGCACATGCATCACGGGGGCCTAGCCCTCGATGCCTCGGCCCTC
>NW_020187031.1:284712-285293 GCF_900000015.1 Plasmopara halstedii | reverse complement strand
CAGACCGTCAACAATTTTCAATAAGATTTCGCCTACAACTTGCACTACCTCAGCACTAAAATCCGGCTCCAACTCGGCCAATGATTGGCTGGCGAAGATACCCTGGTCTTGAATTCGACCAATCAAATCGTCGTGACTGACCTGTCATTGCTTGAAAGTAACGAGGCCTTGATAAGTAGGGCGAGCTTCATCGGGAGTGCCCTCCACGAACGCGAATCGCTGTAAACGTGTTAACAGTGAGTTGACAGCAGCCTGTTGTTGTTGTAAAGTGCCTCGGCGACCTTGTAAACCTTCGACAACATTCGCTGACGTGACTGGAAATTTCACTGACGACAGCAATTACAATCCACCGAGACTTAGTGATTTGCTCGCTAACTCCTTCAGATGCATTCGTCTGGTCAATGTAAGGCATGATCTCGGATCGCTTTTCGACCATGAACCGGAAAACTCTCGTCATAGAGGCCCACCGGGTGGCAAGATTAGGGCATATTGCCTGCATTTCATCCACAAGATTATTTTGTCGGCGCAAAAATGAGATCAATGAGGTCAGGGTCTCGTAGAAATTACAGCCAGCATTTTTT
>NW_020187031.1:284195-284702 GCF_900000015.1 Plasmopara halstedii | reverse complement strand
GATACATCGGTCCGTTCAAGATCGTCCGCTTACGCAACAACGTGGCAACGCTCGACTTACCGCGCAACATGAGGCACATGTCGAACAACTTTAACGTCGACAAGCTCCGTGAGTACAACAGTAACCCCGGTCGATTCGAAGGAAGATCGATCCCGAAATCCAGTCCAGTCATCTTTGACCCATCCGGAGATGAGCTTCACATAATCGAGGCCCTGGTGCGAAAGCGCATTTTCAACCGCAAGCCCGAGTACTTGGTCAAATGGCATGGACTACCTGACCATGAGAGCTCATGAGAGTTGGAAAAGAACATCAAGTATGTGAGCCATCGGAAAACGCTCCTCGCTGATCTCCGTCAACGACGAACTACGAATGCCGGAAACGAGATCATCACCCCAAAGCCTCGCACGCAACTCAAGTAGTTGCACCCCCAAGTCTCGATTAGTCGGGGGAGATTGTAAGGATTGCGCCGACAAGTTTGTCGATGCAAGCGCGGCCAGACGATGCTGA
>NW_020187031.1:283909-284124 GCF_900000015.1 Plasmopara halstedii | reverse complement strand
CTGACGGTGGCGTCATAGACGCAAATGATGCAGACATCTTCTGTTGCAGGTGCTCTAGAAGCGCGTTTTCGTAGTTTGAAAACGCCTCTAGACGCACACCCATTGCCTCGGGGCCTTGCGCCGCAAGGTGTTGCACGCCCTCAGGGCCCAGCAAGGACATCAGCTTGTTAAGCCCGCCCTGCATGCCCTGGGGCAAAGAGGAAAATTGTTCCATA
>NW_020187031.1:282230-282330 GCF_900000015.1 Plasmopara halstedii | reverse complement strand
CGTTCGGCCTTGCCATTCGACGCTTGATTGTAAGGTTCCGACATTTGCCTCTCTACTCTAGACTTGTTGCAAAACCAATCTACGTTGGCATACTCGCCAG
>NW_020187031.1:254604-282220 GCF_900000015.1 Plasmopara halstedii | reverse complement strand
TGGTATGGTATGGTATGGTATGGTATGGTATGGTATGGTATGGTATGGTATGGTATGGATGAGAATTCGAACGGATGCTCGTGGATTAAAACACATCCAAAATTAACTCACACGCTGAAAGTCTGATTAAAATAGCTGTCTTTCACAGCAGCGACGGCGCGCGGAACGACGGAGAAATATCCCGCAACGAGTAAATGATTAAGCGCAAGGATTTGCCAGTAGGGGCTGTCTACAAACAAGGTTCAACATAGACGTTATAAATGAATGTCACTTAGTGGATACTGATGCAGAACTTTGGCATCGACGACCAGTCATGAATCGTACGGCACATACCCAATGAACAAGATAACTAAAAAGGAAAAGGTCGATTACACATTGATAATACCAGTAATCATATGCGAGCAAGCGAAATGGCCAACCATACTCGCTAGCTGTCAAGATCAATGACGAAACCTTTTATTCAGGGAAACGCATCTTTAAATATTTTGGTGTGCACAAACATTTGTGGGTATATATCTTCAACGTCTGAAAATCTATTCAGGTACGTAGCGATTCTTATCATCATAGGAGGCCGCAACATGAAAATTACTCCATTCCGCAAGAAGAGCGACATATATGAGGTGATAATGATTCATTGTCAAGACGCTACTACGACTACCGGTATGAAGGTGAAGGTGGTATGAAATCAATGATAACATAGAGGAACTGTCTGAAAGTGCAAGTTAATTGACCAAGTAATCACAGTGTAATATAACTGGAGCAAAACGAGGTTGCTGAGCAAATGGATCGCACGCCTTAGCAGATGATCCGATTCATGTATGGAAGATGAGCTCGACAAGACTGACTAGTGCGCTGTGATGATAATAGAAGCCGACATCCAATGTTATGTCAAATACAGCACATTTAAGAAAGTGTTTAGGGAGAAGTCACACATCGATCACATGCTGATATGTTTCCCCAGGATCGTCATAACATTGACTTGATTTTGGAGTCCAATACCGGGTCACACGTTATCGGCCCTTACCAATATAACAGAATATCTGTATACGTTTTCGACTGTGCAAAGCATAAAACTAATTTGATGAGGGTAAAAAAATGGTAAAACTTGGTGCTGACCTTTCATTTTAGACTTACTGTAAGTGGAAATTGCGTGCGCTTCTAACAATCTTAAGCATTCACTCATCCGTCACAAACGCCATTTCTTGGGAGAAATGTGCTGTGGCTCAGCGTGGTTAGCTACAACCCTCTCAACTGAATTGGTTTTCTCCACTGCTCATGTGGGATAGGAATATTTCTCTCACATCAGTGGGTGCTACTACCGGGATACTCTGAGAGTGGCTGGTTATGCCTCAAGGACTGCCTTACACCCCAACGATGATCAATCGTCTGGTGACGAAGCTATTTCGGCCATACAACACTGATCGTTTTTGAAGATAGATTCGTCAATTGTCCCGCGAACCACAAAAATGATTGTAAATATCTGCGTCAAACACTAGCAGGGCTCTTACTAATGTAGACAAGTATCTGTGGGCCGACGATGTTTGCTTTTCTGGAATCTTTATTTGAAAGGAAGATCTGCTTGCAGATCCGCCTGGCTCAAGGCCGCCGCTGATAGGTCACCAAATTAAATTAAAAAAATGGATGATATTGATCAACTACTTTGTTATGTATAGTACCGTTCATGTCAACATGCGCAAATCTTGTTACAAAAGATGTCAAATGGTTGTGGGGATGCGGCGAAAGTAACGATCCTTAATGCTATGAGAGAATGCCGATTGGGTCCTCGATTCTAGCGCTTCAAACTCAGATTTTCCAGTTTTTACTGGCGATTACACTCTATCGTTTGTTATAGATTGGGTCTCACTTCAAGCAGATATTAATGGGTAGAATCGTCAGTGTTTCAGATTTGTTCAGTTTGCCGTAACCGAAAAGAGTTATCCAGGAGCTTCTTGCAGCAGAGTTCACCTAAGCTAGACATGAGTATTCATTCTTGTCCAGTTCAGAGAAGCTACGTCAAGAGTAAATACGCTTGTTTAGTTCAGGGAAGCTCTGTTGAACATGAAAGCATTTGCGATTCGAAAATTTATGCGTCGTGCGCACCGCGACATCGTCACCACTGCCTTTGAATTGAAAGACACGATGCACACCCTCTTTACAGAATAAATACTCGGTGAAGAAAATTATCATCGTGCAAGGCACAAGGCGAACGGGCTTAATGTTGTGGCGGATGCGCTAATGCGTCGCCTATCTTATGAATTGGCGCATGACACAACAGTGACGTCGCGCATTGATAAAGCGATACGTACAGCCTATGGGTACCGTTCAGCAACCAATTAACAGATTGTTGAGCTTCATTTTAAACGCAGAGCGAACAAAATTAATCATTACTCAAGAGTGTTTTGGTTTCACACCTGAGAGGAACTTGTGGACGCAAACACCCCAGGGCAAAGCTTTCTTTGTGCATAATGCACGGCGCCACGATATTAATGGTAGTATGTAACTGTGAACAGAATAGCCTGTGACCATGCTGGCGTTTGAACAGGGTAGGTTTTGACCTCAGTAGTGTTACCATTGTGGTGATAGCAGGTGTTTTGGGATGTGGGCCCTGTTAAGGCTTGACTACTTATTACACAATTAACTATCACATTTTGAGCAAGGCTCAGAAGTAAAGTCAAAGTACCATAGTAATCACCATGAATTGGACCCGATGTGGCTGAGAGTGATAGACCTTTGCAAGAAGTCAAACGCACAGGTTGTTTTCAACGGAGCTTCGTGCACCTTAAACAGAAGAAGCTTTGACGCAAAAAGACCGCATTCACAAATGCACAAATTAGGTTCGTACGATCCACTCAGTAGCGGAACCGAGACCTTCTACTGTTGCTAATACCTTAGTTAAATCTGCGATTCCAAAAGTGAGATATATCAATTATTGTTCATAATATTCTCTTAGACTGATACTTAAGATACACGCTTTACCATATCTCATAACAAAACTGCCTTCGTCACGCAACGTGCGGCTAGCACTCCACGTGTACCAAAGTGATCTCTTTCATGGATTCCCAACTTTTTCACAAACACCGATACCTCAGTCCATATCAATATTTACAAGTGCAACGTGAAATTTGTACAATCGTAAAGTATTGATGTGATACAATTATACTAAAAGTGTAAGGAGTAAGTACACAACTGTGTTGTACTACTTTCCCCCTTACCCCCCCTAAAGTGTGGATTAAACTGGGTTGACTATCCATTTGATGTTTGAAAGACACTGTGCAAACATGACCACTTAATCAAGAACCACTGTATTTGGAGTCTAACTCCGCCCTACCATGCCTATTTCCTCAGGGCATCCCCACATGATGATATCCCGCGTTTGTACTTAATCAAATGGCTCAATGACCAGAAAGGCGCGGTTTTTTGTGACTGACACGTTAAAAGAAATTGCCGTTGCGGAGCGCCGAAGTAATTCCGAGTCATATCAAAACCTCCGCCCTCACACATTCTAACCGGTTAACGAGATGGAAGCATCGAACGCGCTCAGCCTTCCCTTGCACGAATTGCGAGTTCAACGTTCTTTCTCGGCGTAGAAAATGTTGTAGTAGTTCACCGCCTGGGAGCTCATGACGACAGCAAGCTCGTCACCAACGATGGACCTGAATTAGCAAGTCGATCAAGCGCAAGAGTCACGTTGACTCCTGTCCAATTCATTATGTCGCGATTACATGCCTATGTGTACCAGCACTCTGCTCACGCCAAGATTAGAATGAGTATCAGAATAACGCTTCGCGAGCACTTTATATCCCCACACACTATCACTTTTCATCTATTAGAGTGACAGCTGCTAGAGAAAACTATATCCTTCATGAAAGAATAGCCTATGATTCTTGAAGCTGACGAAAGTGCCGATGATTACCGTACTTGACTCGTGCACTGGGGCGAGGAAACCGTACAGTCTCACGCGTTTTATTTGAGGTTGACATCAAACTCTCGTAAAATTCCTGTTTAAAAAAGTCATTTCACTGGATACTGTTACCAGCTCTGGTGTATTCACCAACCCACCAAGGTTCCACGAAATACCCCCTGCTCAAGATCTGTGCCAGCAGAGTCGAATCTTTCGCGGCTGGCTTGCCTATGCTAACTAGGTGATGGCGGCAGGTCGAATTATTCTGAGAGTCGTGGCGTATGTCCGGTGCTAGATTGAGCCCGAGCTCGGGTTCGCTTTTGAGTTTCGCCAACACACTGCGTAAGCCCCCCCCTGCGCGATACAGTATCTTTTTGCATCTTTAAAGCAGAAGGTAGCTCAGCTACAGGGGATGATAAGGACACCGCATCGTCTAAAACAAAGCGTTTCCCATTCGACAAGCTCGTAAGAGCAGAATCGTGGTATAACCTGACCGAGCCGACGTGGATCTCAGGATGTGTTTTCGTTTGCTTTAGAATGTCAAAGGTAAAAGTAAACCACTTTTGCTATGACTGTGGACTGTCCGATGTCGAGCGGTCACAACTCAGACTTGAAAAGCACAGACAACTGCTTGTAAGTAGGTTAACTAAATTCGGTAAAAAAAAATATTTTGGCCCACACGTATCCTACTTGTTTCTTGCATCGACGTCTTGCTTTTGTACATCCTGACCCTCAGTGATAGCTTCGCGCACCCTGCACATGACGTTCAATCTCGCTAATATAAAGTCACTGATTTTGCTACGAAGTGTAGCCGGGTTGAACTCAGCAAATTAAAACGGTCGACAAGTTTCTCCTCCACTAACAATTAAGCCACCATGTTGTGGTGTCGAATGCACTCGAGCGAGTGGCCAATCAATTTATGTAAGAATCACTGATATAGGCAGTACTGCGTTATCGAACGCAAATTCAGCGAGCAGAAGCAACCGACTCGAGCACCACGGTCTTTATGCGCAATTGCTTCAAAAAATATCCCCCGCAACGAATTGAAGCGTTCTCATTCAACATTTAGCCGTAGATGGCCAGAGGTTAACATATCCAGTCTGGTGCCTAGTTCCTTGAACAATGTTTGACAGATCTTCGCTGTATGGTTCGGATCCGTATCCAACTTGATGTCTACATGACTGTATCCCTACCGGTCATATTACCGCCGGCAACAGCGATATGAGTCATCTTGCTCAGACTGTCCATCAATATCACGATATCGGTTCTATTGGACGCGTCTTCATACGACCGAGAACTAAGTCCATACTGACAGACTGCCACCTTTCTGCCGGGCCCTGCAGGATGGCCAAAGGTGCCATCGCATGCAACGATGGTTTAAGCTACTAACACCTTTCACTTGTGCGCACATATGTGATTTTTAAATATACATGCTGGGTCAGCAATACCTATAGAGCATCATGGCCTTTCGATTTCGAGATGACCAACCATTGGGTATCATGTTCCTCATTGATGTCAAGTTAATCATTGCTGTAATACAGCAAACTTTAGAATAAGAGATCAGGAACAGCGGTACGGGTGTGCAACCGAGTTCTTTGATAAAGTGTCATTTAGACGCTATATGTTTTTCTTTCACAAGATCACAGCGGTGCAGCACAACGTGCTTTAGACCTATCCACGGTTCGTGATGCCTTATCGAATGGCTGCCTCACAATCGCGACATGCGACAATCAGCAACATCAGCTAGTATATCAATTCGACCTAATAACATCAATGGTATACTTGACATAGAAGGATAACTATCTTGTCACACTCTGGCGATGACGTCGCTTTGTGCAACGACGCATGATCTGTCTTGATTACAAATGGCATAGAGCCATGCACGTACGTCCTGAACTTATACTCCATTGCATATAGCTTCCTGTCATGGATAGAATAATTTTTCTCTGTCGCTTCAAGCTGGAAGGACCCAAACGCGATCCCGCTTTCATGCCCATCGGTGTCTGCTTGAAGTATTGAGAAGCCTATGGCAAATGCGGATGTTTTGTAAAAATATTAGATTGCCAATCTGGATTTGTAAGAGCTGAATTCGAGACACACATGACGCTTTCGTTCGCTACCGTAAATCCTTCTCTTCTTCTGCGC
The DNA here is from genome assembly GCF_900000015.1 of Plasmopara halstedii. NCBI lineage: Eukaryota > Oomycota > Peronosporomycetes > Peronosporales > Peronosporaceae > Plasmopara > Plasmopara halstedii. Next base: position 276,174 of record NW_020187031.1, on the reverse strand, counting down.
CCCAACACCATCTGACGTCCTTTCAAAGAAAAAGTGACGCTTCGTTCTATACCAGCATAAATTACGCGATATTTGCACAAATTGGCCAGGCCGCTACCTCTTTGTGCTGGCTAATCTACGATATTCTTTGTCTTTGCGAGATCTGCCCGCAAATCACCGCTACTAATGATGCAAACCAGATAGAGGCGCGTCGGCGCCAAAAGTAGTATTGCCTATGCTGGCAAACCGCTAATCTGAGCGCATACTTTTGAGCACTGCTCGCGGGTGCTGATTGTGAGAGATCAAACTTTCGTATTAAGCGTAGTGCCGCCACACCTTACCTACTGAGCTAATCTGACAAAAAAAATATTTGATGCACAAAAATGTAGACACACAGCTGAAATAGCATCTTCTAACAGATGTTGCGCACCAAGATTGGTATTTAGGGGTTTCATCTCACAGCTGTATTTGTTTCCCGCCGAAGATACAGTTTGGGGACCGCGACTTAGCTGAATTTCACTTCGCTACATCTCTTCTTACCCTGAGACCGCGAACCGCTACCGCTTCTGCTTGGCTAGCGTTTCTCAGAGCAAATCGTTAGATCGTTTCTCTTCAATTCTGGCTAATGCAAGAGCCCGCACCAAAAGCAATTCTGCTTCTAAGAAGATTTGGGCTAATGTACCACCAGGGATTCACTCGGAGTGAAGTGCATGACAGATAACGTTTCCGACTTTCAGTCAATCCATGCCTAATGAGGGCATGCTACGTCATACCTGGGATACATCTCGAATCCAGGTTTAGGATTAGTAACTCCCCACGCTGCCAAAATTCTTTGACTTTTGGAAGCGTTACACCTTTGATACTTAGTCCTGTAGCCCCGCAGCAAGAGATAGAAATTTCTTATTCGTCTTTGGCACGTTTAATACCCCCGCTTACTGTCTTCTCGTTAAGGTGATCGCGTGTCGTATCGCATTTTGCATCTCATCCTACCGTGACATTCCACAGCTTCATAACGCTCGGATGTTGATGTTGGCAACCAACAATCCTAGGCTGTGAGCTCCAACTCTTTTAGATATGCCGGCTCCCACTGACGCCTGGATAGACACCTCCAGAACGATTTCAGCCCTTAGGCCTCATTTGTGTTTTCCGTGGACACAACCAGAGACAAGGGCTTATTTAGCGTGTTTAGTTATCGATTTCCACCTTTAAAGGGTTACAGTCAACTACAACTCGTTTGTCAACTATTCGATAAACTAATCATTACGAGAGGCTCGCACCGAGAAATTTCTTATTGAACGAATCCGCGTTAATAAATGGATCAAGTTGGTATCATACGGTCCACCAAGGAGCGCAACATAGAATTCTTTGCTCTTTCAAATCATCATGACATAAATATTTCAATAAAGTTTCGTTCAAACTAATACTAAATGTATCTGCTCTAAGTAACTGCGATAATAAAGCCCTGTAAGCTGTTGCGTGAAACTAGCAGTGTTCTTTCCAGTATCCTCTCTCATCCATTCTAGTATTTGTATCATGGTGCCATACTTGGGTATTTCTGGGTTTGACTCTTAGTCTAAGGGACAAATGGACGTAGACCATCGCACGATATGTATTGTCAAAATCCACGGTAACATTTGTGTAATTGTGTGCGCACACCAGAATACGGTTCACATTGTCAATGAGCTCACCTTTTTTCGATGAGACGTAAGCGTAAGCAAACAATTGTTCACAAGAGATACCTCTTGTGAATATTACCACCAGTACGATGTAGAGTCAACATCTCCCTTCTTTCAGTGGATCACTTTTAAAGAAGAACAGAAGAATGAATAAATATGAGTAAATGAATGATACATCTCGTATTTCTAAAATAATCCAGAATTACTATTATTTACTCTACCTATCTTTTGTAAACTGTGTTGTGCTCACTGCATAAACTAATATGAGCAGACTCTTCCCGTCGCGTCTTGATCTCTTGGACTTGATCCGCATATTCAATTGTTAGCTTATCTTACAAGTTCATTTTTTATCAACATGGCTGCGAGTTTTAAGGTACTATCTATGCTAATGAAAGGCGGATAGAAGAGGCTGTCCCTTGTGATAGAAATAATTAGACACTTTCAAGTCGCGAGAGCTGAAAGTCGCCGCCTGATCTCTGATCAAATTTCGACTCAGTGTCGAGCATAATGACTCGACAAGTGTCGAAATCTTATTGTGTGGAGTTATACGTAAATTTCAAATTTTGAGGATCGGATACAGTTTCTTAGATTTCAAATCTGCAACCCAATTAGAAATGTATGTATTGAGAAGCAATATCAACGACTATGTAACTCATTCAATGGAAATCAATCCTCGAACATCTTTGATAAATATCAATTTTCTATTCACATAAGATCTACAGAGTTGAAAGAACGAAGAGAAGTTTCTTATACCTGCTGAGACGACCTTCTTACTTCACGTAAATTATTCTATCCAGTTGTTAATCTTCGATAAAATTGCGACCATCGTAGCGGTCTCGACAGTTTCTTTCTAAAAGCTGAACGGCCACTGACGTCACTCCCAGTCGCAGCGACGTTGTCAAGTTTTGAAGGTTTTATACTAAAAACATCATATAAACCCAATACATACAAAAATAGAAACCCCCAGGAAGTTATTAAGTTTCGTTTTTCTTAGGAAACGTCGTATGGCTCTTTTCATTCCCATTGACCGTTATATGCGGCTGGTCGGGAAAGCAGCCAATGGTACTCGACGATCCGTTTCAGGTCATTGAGACTATTCAAACCACCAACCACTTATGGTTCAGTAAGCCACGCGACAGTGTCTAAAGACTCAAAATGGATTCGTTAAGTTTCTCGCCATCTAATTCGCAAAGTTTTGCCACATTAGACAAACGTCGTCCCTGGACACGTGAAGATGATGACGTGATCTTACAATTTGTACGCGATTGTGGCACAAAACGTTGGGCCAAAATTGCAAAACTTTTGCCAGGTCGTACCCCAAAACAATGTCGTACCCGTTGGCTTAATTTTCTCGATCCAAATATTAATAAATCCCCATGGCGAATGGATGAAACTCAATTAATTCTTGCAGCACAAGAACGACTTGGAAATCGATGGGCGGAGATTGCAAAACTTCTTCCTGGTCGTACCGATAATGCAATTAAGAATCATTGGTACTCAACGTATCGTCGTCGATGTCGTCAAGCAGCTAAAGTCGAAGAACGTCATTTTGATCCACCAAGTTCTCGTACAACTTCAACTTTCATAGGACCTTCAACAATTAATGCAACAGTTGCATCGGCAACATTAACAGTGCCATCGCCACTTTCAGTAAGTTCACCAGTTGGATTAACTGGTACAGGTGGAAGTTTACCCTTGTTACTCTCACCTTTGCGACTATCACAACGTACGACAATGTCAATGATACCGTTGCCCATGCCCATGACGCTACCATCTCCAAAACCTCAATTTTCAATTGAAAATTCAACGTTATTCTTTTCGACTTGTGGACCACACCACTCGATACCCAATTTGTTGCAAGATCGACCAAGTTTGCAAAATCATCAGTCAGCATGGGAAGGGTTACCAGGGTTTGGAACCTCGACAAACGCATTAAGCACAACATCGAAAGGTATTACACGAGTCGACATGTTAAAAAGACAAGAAACATTTGGACGTGAGCGCAGTGACTCGGCAGATTTATTTCTAACTTGCGTTGAGATGATGAAGAATGTGAAAAACAACAGAAAGGGTTGTCATCATCTTGTATTAAAGGATACAGATGATGAAGAGAGTAACCAATCCGAAACCTTTCAAATAGACTCGGAAAACCATCTCCGCTGCAACTTTTCGGGTACACAATCGTGGTGGGACTCTCCAATCATATCCAACTTTTCTGGTACAAGCTAAACTTTAACATTATATTGTAAAATTTACGTTTTAATCCAATTTTTCTGTAAGTATAAAGTCTGTATCACATTGCACAGAGAGTATAAACTTTCCTACTTTTCCAGGTTCATACGTTGCAGGAATGATCACATAAGTATTTTGAGATGCTACTGGAAGCATAAGATCTTGTGGGGAAGTGACAGAATGAAAAGGTACAAATTCGGTCTCTCTCCATGCTCGTCCATTGATTGAAATGAAAGTCTTTTTGTCTTCCAAACGCATTGATTTCTCACGACATTTTGGAAAGCAATAAAACCCAATCATTGTTCCAACGGGATCTCGTTGACACATAGATTTCCACTCACGATCAGAACGTGTGAGTGTAATTTGAACTTTTGTTGGTCGTACATTTTGAAAATGAAGTTCAAAGTTTGGATTTTGTTGCCATTCCGAATGAAGATGACATCCTTTTGCTGTTGCTTTCGTCCACTCTCCAGGAAGACATTGAAAAGCTTTGAAACCTTGTGATATTTCATCGACTACTAATGGAAATTCACTATCAACTTGTAATTCAAAGGAACCTTCAATTCCACTTGTACCTAACGTTGGAACGACAATGAGACCACCAAGATCATTTGATTCGTTGGATGCATAAAGCCATTCTTTTGGTACTTTTTGAAGGTACAGACATGCAATAGATGGACTAGTATATGATGATAATCGACACCATTCTGTTGGATGAACAACAAGCTTTGGCGTTGGCAATGGACTAGTATCAAAGCCAGTGGTAGCTTCATTCTCATCATCTTTATCATCATGTAACAAAGTGTTCATGCTCTTCTCGTTCCGTTTAGTACTACGTGCAATAGCTTTCGCAAATGGTGAAACAATCGATTCCCCTAAAAAATCTGTACGATTACTTTTCAAATGTATTCGAAGATGTGTTGCTGCTGCAGATCCTGACCCTCCAACAAGTTCAGTTGATGTTGCTCGAAGTGCAGTAATTCCAATCATATGAGTAAAATCTTTCATTCCATCCCCTCGTTGTCGTGATTTACTTGTTGATACACGATGTGACGTCTTTCGAAGTACAAGTTTAATTGTTACATAAGATTTCAATGCAATTAATTCTTCAAGCTTTCGACGTTCAGAACGAGTTCGATTAGCAAATCGAATCCAAAATTGAGGATTTTGACACCAAGTTGCATTTGTTTTATTGACTACATGAGTATCTTGTAATGGTAATGAAAGTAATGGACCACCAGCACTTGAAAATTCATTCAAATGATTCTCATCCTTTGAATCTTCTGAACTTCGCCATCGTCCAGTACAAAAGACTGACAAAAGTTCAGGAACTCGCTCGACTCGAATAGGATGAGAAGCAACAATTCGTAAAAAAAATTCCATTTCAACTTTTGAACTTGTTGTATATGGAACAACATAATAAACGTTTTGTGATGACAACGTGATGTTTTCTTTGACTACTTCACGTTCTGGAAGTGCTTTAAGTGAATTGGTACTTGGATTGAGAACAGATATAGTACTTCCCACATTTCCATGTGTACTACATATCGAATCAGATTCAGATGAATGAGCTTCTGCCACAACCTCATGACGATTGCATTCCCATAAAACAGATGGTGGATCCTTAAATGCAAGTGGTACTTTTTTTCGTAAGATGACAAAATTGATTGCGTAATTATCACCACCATAAAGTCGAATATCATGTTGAGTAAGTGAGATTAATACATTCCGTACACATGCATGAGTTTTTGTTACTTCATCAAATGGTACTGATAGCCGAAATTGAGGGTTACGATGCCAATTTGGGTCTCCATCGTGTACCCAACTCCATCGCGTTTTTTCAAGCTTGATTTCTTTACATTGTATCCCTTGACTATCTTCAATTTGTGTCATTCCAGACACTTTTTTTGGACCACCACCAGCACTTGGACCAATCCAATCACCACGAATACAATATTGATGCAGATTTGAATGAAAGATATGAACAACAAAAAGTTCGGTGAATGTATGACTCAAATCTTCCCAATTCATCCAGAAACATCCATCTGATCCAGAGCGTGAGAAATTACAAGTTAAATTCGAACGTAATGTTTCCTCAACATGTGGATATTCATCCCATTTCGTATCGTCATTCGACCAATCTCCTTTCCACATTCCACGACCCCAAACTGTTTGAAGCTTAATCAATCGTAAAATCTCTTGAGGTGGTGAAATCGATGACGAAAGAGGTACAAGATTGATTTCAAGCATCTTATGAATCACGTACTGACGATTTTTGAGAATCCCCATTGGTGTAATCTCTTGAGCATGAAATGCAAGCTGTCGTAATTGTGTAGTGATGATACATTTGTCATGATGGTACTGCATAATCTGTTTCCACAAAAGTAGTGACGGACATGATGATGTGGTACTAGATGAAGTTCCAGCTTGTGTTTGGGATTGTAAAGCAATACAATGAGCACTACCACCAGTACAGTCAAGAAAAGCTTCAAGAATTCGACCAGTACTCGATCCAGCACTTCCTCCACTTCCACCTCCATATTTTTCATCTAATATTTGATAACTACCATGTAACTTTGCATACGCTTTCTCTAGTAATGGAATATACACTTCATTCGGATCACAACTACTACCATAAAGTACAGATCCTGGTTGTCGAAATTGTCGACTTTGTTCACTCTTGTCTTGAAAAGGAAGCTCCATGGAGTATGGAATTCGTGTATCTGTAGTCACAGAGATCCAATTTTCATCTTTATAAAATCGACACGTATAAACTCCAAAGTGTTTAAAGTCTTGTAAAGATTCCGACACAAAGAGTTGTTCAATTAAATTATCTGGATGGAGAGCTAAAGCAGCAAAGACACCTAGTAACCATGCATCATTAAGTAAACCTTCACGTAAAAGTCCACATCCTGATGATCGTTTAAAGTAATCAGGATCGGCAGTATATTCATTAGGTCGATACCAGAAAACATTCGTCCGAATTGAAAGAGCATAGTCAGGAAGTTTCTTCGGATCAAAGTATAAACTCGAGTCATTTGATGGAAAGTCTGGGTCTTCATACAATTCTTTCGAATTCTTCGTATCATTCTGTTGACTACATAATTTTTGAATGATTGCACTCTCAATTGCTAATGATGATGCCGCAGAGAATTCGATCGTTAGAGCACGAGACATTCAAGAAGAACTGCGTCGTTTCGATGGAGATTTGAAAATTAAGAAAAAATAGATACCATTCAAAATGGGACGGATGAAAATAGCCATAATGTTGAGAAAATGGAGCTGGAGAAAGCCTCGTGGGGATCTAACGTTTCGACGCTTTAAATACTCCAAATCCCACGTTCAAGACGATGATGTAGCAATGTCTTCAAGTCGATTACGAGTGGGAGTACTAGGACTTGGAGCTATTGGGACTATCTTCTTTACTCGATTGGGGTTACTGGCTACGAACTTAAAGGGTACGACAAAGTTCCCAAAACTTACAGTAGATGCCTTTATTCGACCCAAACGCTTTGAAAATTGGGTCCAATCTCAAACCTTTCAATTGAATATTCTACAAGGACAAAAGAAGGAGACGCTACATTTTTGCATTGCTCCAAGCAATAAATTGGCGACAGTTTGGAATGCACCACATGTTCGAATTCGTACACTAACAAGTCATGACAATCAAACGAGTGATAAAGTCGATGTATTACTTGTGGCTGTGAAGGCATACGATAGCACAAACGTAGTACAAGAGCTTTGGGAGACAAAGCGACATATGCTACAAAATGACGCAATATGTATTCTTTTACAAAATGGACTTGGACATGAAGTGCCAGAAAATTCTAAAAATTTGGAAATGTCCTGGCAATTTCTAAATGGCGTGACATTTATTGGAGGACGGATGATTAACTTTGGAAGTGTCGAGACGAGTGGATTAGAAACGGGAATGACATTTCTTGCTCCAATGACTCAAGTACATTGTCATGACATTGAAACTTGTAAAAGAATGAAGAGAATAAACGTCGTGGCGCAGATATTTCAAGCTGCAGGTAACGCTGTTTAGTGTTTTTTTTAATCGAAATTTGTTGAAAAACAAAAGTTTAGGTCTACGCTGCGAGGTGTTGGAGACTAGTGCAATGCAAGGAATGCAATGGCGAAAGTTGATTATTAATGCAGCGATTAATCCTCTCGCGTCGTTACTCAATGCTCCAAATTCGGTATGTATTTGATCAAGTTGATCTTGTTTGGATTTTTCACACGTTTTATTGAATTCTAGAGTGTCATTTCAAGCCAAAGTAGTCGAGATTGTATTAAGATGGTGGTTGAAGAAGCTATTGCAGTTGCTCAAAGCGAAAAGATTGTATTAGGATGTTCTCAGGATGTACGGTTGACACGGTAATGAAGGATTTGAAATCTTGTTAACAGGATATGTAGGAATTGCTTCATGAAGTCGTGGAGGTGGCGAACAATACTGGTACAAATATATGCTCTATGCTAGCAGATTTACGTCGCGGTTCGAGGTGAGTTTTTTTTCGATATTGTTGTGGGGAGTTGTTTATTTTTATGGAATTATATAGAACAGAGATTGACGCGATTACTGGACGACTTGTTCAAGGCGGTGAACGATATGGTATTGCTACTCCAGTGAATCGATTCTTGCTTTTATTGATTCAAGCACTTGAGAAAGAGGGTTTGCGACGTAATGATTCGACAACAAGCGTTTCGAAATGACTTGAAAACTGATGTGTTGAACAACAGCAGAGTATGGATCTGAAAGGTTTAACAGTTTAATAATGCAGAGGGTGGCCGTATTGGTTTGCTCAGAGCCAATCATGCAATCTTTTCATATTGTAAGCAGCCTCATGTATTTTTGGTTTTATTGTCCATTATGTTTGTTGGCATCTGCAAAAGCCTTAAGCAAGTTGTCACTCGAATTTTTAATGGATACATTCATCTTGACAATCTCAAGGTTTCCCAAATTTGGAACCACAATAATTATTTTATTGTTTTAGAAGTAATAATTACGATCTTGAAAACTATTGCTAAGATCTTTTGCGGATCGGGAGATAGACAAAGATCGCGTGTTGACTTCGAAAGATATGACAGAGGTAGTGATCATATGATACACCCTTTAAAAAGCTACGAAGAAGAAAAATGATAAAGATATTGGCGACGATTCAGCTACAAACATTAACAGACTTGACTTTCTCTAGCATGTAATAATTATCGAGGTTTCTGGAATCTCAAGTCTTTTCACTTCCTAATTCACCGAGATCCTGTCAGCTGTACTCGTCGTATCTTGCAATGAAATTCAGTGTAGTAGCTACTATTGCTGGAATGGCGATATTCGTATTGGCAGCTCCGTCGCGTGCTGTTGTCTCGTTCACTCGGTCGCTTGAAGTGGAGAAAAAGTATGAAGTTCAAAATGAGCAACAGAACACTCAAAACGAGGAGAGAGTTCTTGCTGACGATGGACTTAAGGAAACTGCGAGCAATGGCTGGAACGCTCTGTTTGGGGGCAAGAAGCTAAGAGCTCTTGCATACAGACTTGAAGCAGCCGACATGATTGATAATGGATACGTAGATGAGGACGAGGAACTACTTGCTTCTGGAGGTAGACGTCGAGCTCTTGCTTTTGGAGGTAGACGTCGTCGTTAAGAAGTCTTTTGTTTCGAAATCAAAACAAAAATTTATTGCAATATATTGTTTGAGTTTCGTTAATGTTTGCACAGCAATAGTGACAATTGTCCTGCAATTATTTGATCATTTGATTCTTCGATCATGTCCTATCATATCATATTTCATCTCAAGACCTAGTCTAACAAAGCAATGCTAGCTACGATTGCTTTCGGGCAAATAACATGCAGTCTATGTATGTTCTGGAAGAATAACAATAAGATTGTAAATATTTATAAAATATAATTATCTTAATAAAGTAGAAATATATTACTTCTTGTATCTTTCTACGATGAAAGGTCGCAATCTTAATGAGATCCACGTTATACCATCGCTATGACTGAAGATGACAATGAGAGAAGATCTTTGCGTCGGCTTAAAATGAAACCAACAAAGATACACGCGACTGCTTAACGAGCAAAGATATGGACATCAGTCTTGATTCACTTTTCTATTTCCCAAGAGCGTCTCAACACTTAAAAATGAAGATCATTGCGACAGCAACAATTCTTGGCATGGCATTACTCCATGTTGCAACCCCAACGATTGCTGCCGTTGCCTTTCGTCCCGCACTCGAAGCAGACGAAACGAATAAGCAGCAACAAGATGCACAAGACGAGGAACGAGCACTTGCTGCTGAGAATCATGACGCAACAGCAAGTGGAGACTGGAATGCTCTTCTTGCGGATCGAGAGACGCGTGCTCTAGCGTATATTCTTGAGGCAGCAGATATTATCGATGAAGAAGATAACTATGAGGAAGAGGAGGACGACTATGAAGATGAAGATTTGCTTGCATCTGGTGGAAGACGCCGTGCACTAGCTGATGGTGGACGACGTCGAGCGCTAGCGAATGGTGGAAGACGTCGAGCGCTTGCTAATGGTGGAAGACGTCGAGCGCTTGCTAATGGTGGAAGACGTCGAGCTCTGGCTGACGGTGGAAGACGTCGTGCTCTTGCTGATGGTGGAAGACGTCGAGCTCTTGCTGATGGTGGAAGACGTCGAGCTCTTGCTGATGATCATTAGCGATACAATGATAAGCTTCTGGAACTCGAACGTGGATGACCAAAGGGTCGGACGCAGTGCATATTCAACATTCGTTATAAATGATTTTTGTTATTTTGTGTTTTTTATAAAAAACACAAATATAGCAATATTCTTAGCAGTCTTGTCAAAAATGATATAAGTTACTCGATAAGATTCTAATGACAGGATAAATACAAAGTTCAAAAATGATCAGATTCCAGATCTAATTTCCACTGCTTGCAGCCCCATGGCTCTTCATCCGCTTGATCCTCTTCTTTACTTTGTGGTAATCCACTAGCACTTTCAATGTTACTATTCGCCATAAGTAAGTGAGCACGAGACAAATTTCGAAATTCTTCTTGTTTTCCTCCATGTGCGAGTAAATATGCTTCACTTCCCATCTAAATGATACAAATTTGACTCAGTACAAAAAGTCTCGAATCAGTTTCAAAACTGTACGTACCTCAAGCAGGCGAGAAACTGTACGATCAAATGCAAAGACCTCATCGACATGGGCTTTCATCTTTCGATCCACTTGATAAAGTCGCTCAGGACTTTCCATAGCCAAACAATGCAGCTAATCAATACAAATGAAAAATGCATTAGCTTTTTTTTCACCAAAGTACAAATTCAAATCGTATATTCTCACTCGAACACCACGATCGTACATGCAGTCGACAAACGTGATAAATCGTCGCACTTGGTTCAGGTTTTCAGCATTGAGGATTGGAATCTCAGTAACAAACACAATTGAAAACACGTCTGCGATTGCCAAATAATCTGCGGCACCAAGTGGTTTATCGCACAAGTCTTGAAATGAAAAACGACATACAGCTGCAGCTACAGCCGCCTCTGGAATCTGTACTTGACGTCCCAATGTTGTAACACAGGTCGTCACAATCTTTTCACCACGACAAAATGTTATAAACTCACTGTTAACTACAGCACGTGTTTTCAAAGTAATTGGATATTCGTAGACATTTTCCACATGATTAGCACTCTTTAATACGCGGTAGTCTGTCGTCGAATCTTCGAGTGACACAACATTGCAGCGCTCTTGAAGTAAATGAATAAATGGTACAAACAATTCTCGTTGTAGTCCATTCTTGTACAACTCACACGGTGGTCGATTCGACGTCGCAACCATAACAAATCCCCTTGCAAGAAGTGCAGAGAATAATCTTCTTAAGATTAAAGCATCTGCTACGTCTGTAACTTGAAACTCATCAAAGCATAATAACCAACTTGTTTTCAACAAATTGTCTGCAATATGTGGAATTGGATCTTCATGAAAACCTTCTTGACGCAATTCGTGCATACGTTTATGAATATCAAGCATAAATGCATGAAAATGAACACGTAACTTCTTTTCAATTGGTACACTGTTAAAAAACATGTCCATTACAAATGTCTTTCCACATCCTACACCACCATAAACGTATAAACCTTTTGGTACATGTCCTCGCTCGTGTACCGTCTTGTCTTCTTTACGTATTAGTTTCTGCCACCACGAAGATGAAGTTGTTTCAATTGCATTCAATTTTGGACCATTGTAACTTACAACTTGGTCATATAATGCGTCGAATTGGTGCACAGCATGCACTTGAAAAGGGTCGTACGTCACGGTACCAGTAGCAACAAGTTGCTTATAAATCTGATAAAGTGTGTGTTGACTAGATGGAATAGATACGCCTAATGTCGACGTATACCGCGTAGCATACCATGAATTCTTTTGACGAAGCAATAGAAGACGCTGAACAGTTCGATGGTGCATGATTGTAATAATGAGAAAATTTAGAAATGCTACGACGTACGATCAGATAATTTGGACAATCATAAGTTCTGAAAAAACCGGTATTTTTAGAGATTTCCGAATATTTTAATATTCACTGGCAATTTGAAGCTCGGACTGTGATCTTAAGTCTCTGGTCAAACGGTCTCGCATCTATGCTCGTGTACTGCAGACTTTGCTAGTACAAGAGCATGCCAAGATTAAATTCTATAGACGTCATTCTTTAGTATTGTTATATTTCTATGAGTTTAAGTCGGATTCTCTTTATGGACGAGGAAGTAAAAAAAGTTAGGAACATGGCCAATATGAGAGCCAAGAGTGATTCTATTTATCTATTGAATAGGATGACAAAAGTTACGACGAACATACAAGAATTGATTGCTACAAGAGACGAAATTTGATTTCCTGACATCAAACTTGTTAGAGCTGACTGAGTCTCATCGTGAATTTTGTTGTAATGTACGTGCTAATGCACAGACTGTAAATGGCATGATATATCAGTGTGTCAGCATGTTTAATTCTTGCTTGAATGCATAGAAGTTTTACATACCGTGACGTAAGGCTCGAACGCACTCATCTATTGCTGCCGTATTCTTCGATGTCTGTGCTCCTTTTTTATGAACTACAATTAAAGCATCCGTTCCTTCCACAACGCTCACTTGTATACACGAATTTCGTCCACTTTGAATCGTCATGGAGCTTACATCGTCGCCCGAAAATGACACTAGAATTTACAAGCACAAACGTTACCTGAGGGACATGATGAAAAGCAGCATAAAGAGTACATGACATACTCATATCAATTGAGCTATTAACAAGCGCCTGAAGATTAGCCAACACACCAATCGGATCCACGTCTCCTGTTGCACACGTCACGGCACCGTCCACTACAAGCATTGCTTTTAAAATACCACGTTGCTTTTGTACTAAACAAACCATCGCAACAATTAGCCAGGGGTTTAAAAAAAATTGACAATCACTGAACTGTGTCAGCTCACACTTTCGAACAACTGGCTTCACTGAATCGCGTATTACACTAAGAATTCGATACTGAAAGCGATGAAAGTCGCGTAAATTATGTCCCATATTGCCCAATTCATCGCCATGCTGCGCAATGAACGCTGTCAATAATTCCTGCGCCACAAATGCCGAATAACTCGCGCCGTCGGTTGTATCGTGAAACATGGCACAAAAAACTTTGTGTTTATCGTTCGTGATCATCGTAACGGCCACTTAATAATCACAAAACACAACGTTAAAAACGTCACGATTGACTACTTGTCACTTGCTTTGAATGTCACAATTTACGCACCGGAAGACATTTGAATATACGATACTGGAGCTCCACTCGCTTTGTTTGAAAATTCAAGCATTGCAGTGATCAACGAACCGACTAATCGAGGCTACATCGCAGCGTAACCCAAAGAATCAGACATGCGTACACCAATTTTTTAAATTAATACTAAAGTTACAAGCACTTAAAAAGCGTCATGTGTACCTGTGCGACAGCGTTTGCATACTCTTTGGAAAAGAGTACGATGCCGCTAGATGCCATGATGAGTACATTGCGTAGCATTGTTCGTGGGGGGGGTACAAGTCTATTACTTTGGTTTTCAGAAATTTCCATTCTGGTCGCAATTCACAGAATCAGAAGAAACGGTAACCAATGGTTATAGTTACGAGAACGTTACCCATGGAACACGGAATTTCAGGCGACGATGCCCTTCCAACTGTAATTGAACGCTATCTGACGGACGAACAGATCCAAACATTTATTGAGAATGGTGTACTGGTTGTGCCTAATATCCTAACGCCAGATGAGGTGGCTGCAGCGCGCCATGGTCTTCACGCTGAGCTCGCTAAGTACGACGTGGTACGTCGATTACACATTTCTAACGCTTTAGAAAATAGAATTTATGTGATTTGTCTTGTTAGTTACATGACAATTTAAAAGAGACCGGAAGAAACCTTAAGAAACTTTCAAGTACTGGAGGTGCAGGCGGCATTCTTGACCTCTTTTACCCATCGTGGAGACTTAAAGTAGCTGAACACGATCGTATATTCGCAGCAATGACAGATTTGTGGCAGGCAACGTATGCAAATAATTCCTCGGACTTTCAGCATCCATTTGGAAAATTTAATGGTAAACGTGGATACATGTACATTAACCGCGTATGTTATCGCGTGCCTGATGCAATTTCAAAACGATTTGGAGCGAAAAAGTCGCGTCCAATGCAGAGGTCATTAACGCCACACTGGGACTGTTGTCCGATCAAAATGTATGATTCAGGCAAAGCAACACCACGTTGGCGACCAATCCAGTGCATCACAGTGCTAACTAGCAATACAGAGCCAAACACTGGTGGATTCGAATGTGTGCCTGGATTTCACAAAGAATTTGCGAATTACGCACTGAAACAGCAGGACCTTGGACTTGAAGATTCGTACCGATCGCAAGTTTGTCTCGGAGACTTCTCACCTTTACGCATGCAGGAAGACCGTGCTGTCATTGATCGCTACCAGCACATAAGCTGTGAAGCTGGTAGTGTGATCTTTTTTGATTGGCGGCTTCCACATGCGAATAGCTACAAACATATTGGTCAAATCCCGCGTGAGGTCATTTACACGGGGTTTCTTCCTGATACGCTGATGAATCGAGAATATGTGAAGGAGCAACTACGTCGCTATCAAGCTCGTTTAGTTCCCACTGATCACTGGCAAAAAGATGATGTAGATGCTCGAGTTTTGGAGGAATACTCCACTCACCACTTTTCTGCATTAGGCTCACGCCTTATTGGTCTATATCCATGGTAAACCTGTTTTTATATCATTTGTGTATAAACACCAAATTGGTGTACTCCTTGTGTAAAAGCAGTCAATGCCAATGCTGCGTATACGACAATGTTCTCGAGCACTGAACGCTTCTAATCGATCGCTGAAGCTATTCCAACGTGTATTGGATACGAGATCGACGTATAATGACGCAGCGATTTGCGAAACCAAGAAAAAGCACGTAGTCGTGGGAATGTCTGGTGGTGTCGACTCGTCAGTTGCTGCATTGCTGCTCAAACGCCAAGGCTATCACGTCACTGGTGTATACATGAAAAATTGGGATTCAAGTGATGAAGATGGAGTTTCAGCATGTCCTGTCGACTTGGAGTATCGAGATGTGCAGAAAGTATGCGAACAGCTCGGTATCGAGGCACAGATGGTACGTGAAGCTAATTATTATGTCGCCAAGAGGTATTTAACTCCTTCATTTGTTGATTCAGGTGAATATGGTTCAGTCATATTGGAATCAGGTCTTCGCTCCGTGTTTAAAAGGGTATGAAGAGGGTTTAACACCAAATCCAGACATTTTATGCAATCGGGAGATTAAATTCAAGGCTTTCACTGAGTACGCAAAGAGAATTGGTGCTGACTATGTAGCAACCGGTCATTACGCGGCATTGCGACCTGTAGAACTAGGCGGACTTCCGCAACTATTTGCGGCCGAGGATAGTACTAAAGACCAAAGTTACTTTTTGTCTAATGTAGATGGAAAAGCGTTTGAAAAGGTACTATTTCCACTGGGAGGAATGCGAAAGACGCAAGTACGACAGATCGCAGAAAGTGAAGGTCTATGCACAGCTTCAAAGAAAGACTCGGTCGGTATCTGCTTTATAGGCAAGCGTAACTTTCCGGATTTTATCCATCAGTACATCCAGCGTCAAGAAGGATACTTTCATGCCATAAACGGCACAAAATTGTACCCACATCGTGGGTTTACAGCTTACACTGTTGGTCAAGGCGCTCGTCTTCACGGAATGAGTGCCAAGTGGTTTGTAGTTGGCAAGCGCAAGTCCGATTACTCGATTTTCATTGCTCAGGGCACTCGAAACCCGGCGCTGTACTCGGACACTCTTTATGCTTCAGCAGCACAATTTAATTGGATTGCAGGAGATTTACCTCACGATTTTCAACACATCGGTCGCCTTCGCTGCTACTACCGAGTTCGTTATCGTCAAGACTTGGATGCATGCACCGTCTCGTTTGTATCCAGCCACGATGCATTACTAAATGCAAGTAAATTTCACGATTGGCAGCCTGAACTAGTGGATGACGATAATCTTGATGGAAAAGAGATGACCAGAACCTACTTACGAGTAGACTTTGACCATCCACAGCGTGGAGTCACGCCTGACCAATCTCTCGTTTTGTACCGAAGTGACGGACTATGTTTTGGTGGCGGTCCAATCGCTGCCGCTGGAAAAACTTATTACGAGCAGGATAGACTACTTCCAAACGATGCACCGGACTGGCGTAGTCAAGGCTAAAAACATTTGGGCACAAAAGTTAGTACACATGTACGGTAATAATAGAGAAAGCATTCCAACCAACCGTTTCAATCCTTGTTTTACAATCTGCATCGACAATCACGACAAGCCTTGATCATAATTTTCTTGATAAATTTGTACTCGACAGTCCCACTTTTCAGAAGCTTATCGCTTCGCAATGTTCATCTGGTGAAGGCCAATTTGTAACTTCATCGCGTCCAGTAGTATCAGGTCCGATTGCATATTTGAGGCATAAACATACCGATTACTTGGCAACGTGTTTGGCGTCGTAACTTCATCGTACGTCTTGATCTTTCTATTCCACTTCATAGACATCTATCATTTTGGATCGTAACGTCTCCGGAATCATGATAATTGATCTTCTAGATTTTCAACAAAATTTAAGCTTTGATCACAAATTACAATAAAATAAAAAACTATGACAAGTAGCGATTTTTACGCCGTGGCGGCAGGTCGCTCCACTGGCATCTTCACATCATGGAGAGAGTGTGAGACGCAAGTTAAAGGGTTTGCTGATTGCAAATTCAAGAAATTTAAGACCCAAGGCGAAGCGCAGGCTTTCATTGATGCCCACAAGTGTCAAAACGTAAAGGCAAATTCTAAAAGACCAAGGGAGGAGTGTGCTGAGGTAGAGAAGGAGTTCAACTCAAGTGCTATTAAAAAACAACATCGAATTGATACGTCAAAGAGAACTCAGGTGAAGACCTTAGTACCAGACAAACGTCAGGACTGTGTAGGTTCGTGGTATGCAGTGGCAAAAGGGAGGGAGGCGGGAGATCCAGATCCAGAAGATCCTAATAGTTTAGTAGCTTTTTGTGATGGAAGCGCCTTAAATAACGGACGTGAAAGTTGTCGCGCAGGATACGCTTGCATCTTTCCCCACTGCGAGAAGTGGAATGTAGCCAAACAATTGGTAGAGAAACGAGCTACGAATAACCGAGCGGAGTATATGGCGGCGCTTGAGGCAATGAAACGTGCGAATCTGGAGGATCCCGAAAGATCTCGAATGTTATTTATCTTTTCAGACAGTAAACTTTTAATTCAATCAATGACAGAGTGGGTTGACAAGTGGAAAAAGAACAATTGGTTCAAGTCGAATGGTGCTCTAGTGCAAAACCGAGATTTACTCGAACTGCTTGTGACTGAAGAGGGCAGCCGCCGGATTCGATGGACTCATGTGAAAGCTCACACAAATAAAAAAGATTGGAAATCCAAGTGGAACGATGTTGCCGATAATGCTGCCCGAAATGCAGCCATGAGTATTTGCTGTGACTAGCTGAATGATTAAAAAGATAACTCCCAAATCTTTCCTTTGATACCGAAAATCTTTCTTGCAACTTTATCTCGTAAGTAAGACTTAATCCAATATATTTACAACCAACATCAGAGTTTCTCATCCATAATTGTTCCCTGCCCGGCAGTTGCGTCTAGATAACAGCCTAAAGAGAAGCTTCGATTGTCTTATTTCGTCAGCTCAGTAATCCTAACTTGATTAATTCTTCTATAAATCCTGCGGAGACTATCAACCACCGTTTGAATCACGCCCAACATTTACATAACCAAAATGTATCAAGAACCAGTAGATATAGTGGTTTAATTCCTCATTTTGATAACTTCATCAAAAGCAGGGCCAATCTTCATAAATGATAGAGCCACCATCAATTAACTCGTGGCAATCATGAGGGTATGTTTTCATAAACCTATATACAGTTGCAGGCTCAAGGCTTATCAAAGAGGCTGAAAAGGCAGATACAAGCAAGGGGTTCTTCGAGCGAATTGCAGATCATCGAGATTTAGGTTCGGGAATTGGCTAAAGTCGAGATACAAAAGAACAGGTTGATTTTGCTATGATGCGCTTGCTCTTGATGCGTCTCACTCCATGATAGATCACCTGCTTCTGGATTAACTTGATGCTTTATGAAGAAGGAGTAGAAGTGAGCGAGGTCGGGAGTCATCTTCCAAAAAATGCCTTTCGACGAATATTTTGGATGCTGATAAAACAATTGTAAACAAGGTGTTGACATGATTAAATTCGCAGTGGATACCTGCCTAGTTCTAGCAAACTTGAGCCTTGTGTTTTTTCAGCCCAATGCGTAGTAAATACCACCGAAAACAAATTTTAAACATCGACTCGAATTGAGAGCAGCAGAGGTTGAGTATTTTTGATGTTTTATAATTGGAAGCATTGAGGAAGTTTATTTCCTTGCCTATGCAGAAACTAAAATAATATTTCAAAACACAAAAGTTAAACACGATGCATTATTCTGAAGAACCGCTGCAAAGTGGAGAATGAAGACAGAATTTTGATTTTTAATAGTATAGCAGATGCAGTGTTTGGTACAGTGCACATCAACAACTTTGTACGCGATCGTTATACGTTAGCACGAATGGATCTACAAATTATGAGGTACAATCCTGTACCTCATAATTTGTAGATCCAGGATTGTACGCCGTACGGTGTGTTCTTTATGTATGGTCGTCGATACATGAAGGAATTTACGCGCGTCTCCGTGATATTGAACGTAGTTGTAACGGGGTTACACGTACCCTGGTAACAGGGGTGAGTGTCACACGAGATGGGTACATGCCTAAACAAGAATACGGTATGTGGCTAGGTAGCCATGTATTTAGATTTTACTATATATTTTTAGAGAGAATAAAAAAATGCCCCAACTTTGCCATATATAAAAAAATCCCAACTTTTCAAAAAAAAAAAATACCCCAGCACGTAAATTATCACCGGGGAGCCGTAATATTACACAACAGAAAATGTATTGTACTTCCTCTGTCCGAAAATATAAGCTGGTGTCTATTACTGCGCGTGTCCGAAAATATAAGCCTAAGTACGGTTTTGACTTTTTATTTTTGCCCAACCGAACTTAAGAAACGTCTGGCCTTATCGTACACTCGATCACTACATGTCAATGAAGGTGGTAGCAAACCAGTGCTCGTTCGTAGCGTGTCCTTGGCGAGGTGAGGGATTTTGTACTTGTTGCATCCGTCGATATGCATTGTCTCCTGCAGTACTGACTGCAGCGTCAGAAAAACTTTGTCGAGAGCAGTGTAGTGGAGTTTAGCGAAAGCGTCGTCCACGTTGTTGACTAGATCCTCGATAGTTTTAGCTTTCATTTTGTGCTGCAACGACTGCAGTGAAGCAAAGAACCCGAGATCATTCGCATTGAAATCCGGTGAATTGGCTGGTTGCGCGGTAAGCTTCATATCCCAGCCGCCAGCTGAGCACGCAGAGTGCACTTCGGGGTCATCAACCGTGACGTGCGGTTTGGCGTTATCCTGTTGCAGCACGACCCGCTTGCCTGATGGCCATACCGCTTTGATGCGCGGTATGACCATCCGGCAAAGCGCTTGTCGATAAATGTCGCGATCGACAGTGTATGTCTTTAGCTCCAAAGTCCCAGCCGCTCGATTCTTGCTGGATCGCTCTGCAGGCTCATAAACAGCAAACGGCCACACACCGATCTTTCCATCCCAAATACAATGATTCTTCGCAGACCATCGCGGGCGAGCCACTGCCGCAAGGAACATCACTTTGATCATGTAGTTCTTGTTCTTCACGGTGATGTAGGGCTCCTCTTCGTGCTCTCCAAGATAGAACCGTTGCTTGTCCTTCTTCAAGTAGAACCACTTCTCGTCTAAATGTACGTATTCCATCATACTGTCGAATCGAATACAGACACCGGGACCACGCTGCACAAAACTAGCAGCAAATTTGACTCGATCGATACGCTGCTTGTCAGTAAGCATCGGCTTGGCGCGAGCTGTGTGGCAACGAAATACTCCAGCGAGAAAGTAGTCATGCAGCGTAGACTTTGGAATACCGAGTGTATTCGCCAAAGTACGAATATCTGACCTGTCTTCTAGCGGGATAAGTTCGATGGCGTCGTTGAGGGCGTGGCGGAACTCCGGCGTTAAACGCGTCTTGCGGCCACTCTTTCCCTTCCTGCCGCTGTTGTAGTTGATCGGCTCTCCTGCTTTGATGTCCTTGGTAGTCCGGCGCCACAATCGCGAAATCTGGTCAGTACTACATCCATACTTAGTCGCGCTGGAGCCGATCGCGCCTGGAGGCGGGCGTAGCTCAATGCTGACCCGCAGGAGGAAAGCGATAACCTCAGCACGCTCGGGCGGGGTGATATTCTTTCGTGGCTTTGCCACAGAAGTAGCGTCAGACCCCATCACAAGGAGTGGCGAAGAGTCAAAGCCGAAATGGGGTTTGACGGCTGTGCGTTTACCGTTATAACTTTGGCTCTGTTCAACAAAAACTCGCACGAGAACCACCAATCGACTTGTCAGGCTCGACCCGTCAATTTTAGCCAGTAAGCAAGCAGAAAAGGTCAAATTTGAGCTTAATATTGGTCAATCCCCGCAGCACCGCTTATATTTTCGGACAGAGGAAGTATTAGGAATGAATTAGCATAATTTAACAAAATACCCCACAATAACAACGTCGATCCTACGGAATCCCTTGGATTCGTACTATCCTTTGGTAGAGGAGTTTCAAGACTTCGTCTCCAACGACCCGCCTTCGGTCCTACCTCCGGACCGAGGTGTGCGTCATGAAATCGACCTGGTTTCGGGAACCAAATACTGCGTAACACGCGAATGGCCCCTGCCTAATGAGCAGTGCGGAGTCATTGACGCCTTTTATCGTGCGAAGCACGATGCAGGGATGGTACGTGATAGCAAGTCTCCCCACTCGACACCCACGTTTTGTGTTCGGAAGCCAAACGGCAAGTGGCGTATCGTTCATGCTACAATAAGTTCAACGCTGCCACCATACCGGCACCGACGCCGATTCCTAGAAGGGATGCTCTACAGAACAATATGGTGGGATGTACGAAGTACAGTGCACC
>NW_020187031.1:254140-254594 GCF_900000015.1 Plasmopara halstedii | reverse complement strand
ATACAGCTATGTCTCTCACGCTTGCTGTGCTGCCAGTCAAAGCCTCAATTGGTGACGTTCTTCCAGCATTCGATCTGGTTGGGCTTCTGTTCAGGATGTAGCTCGTGTATTTCACGGCGTCGCCCCAGAATTGTAGTGGTAAGTTGCTGGCAAACAGCATGCTTCTCGCCATACCCATGATTGTTCTGTGCATTGGTTCGGCCTTGCCATTCGACGCTTGATTGTAAGGTTCCGACGTTTGCCTCTCTACTCCAGACTTGTTGCAAAACCAATCTAAGTTGGCATACTCGCCACCCCCATCAGTACGCAGCACGCTAACCTTGCAATTTAATCGCTTCTCCAAATCCACTAAAAAATGCTCAAACTGCTTCGCTGCTTGATCCTTAGTTTTAACCAAAAATACTCGACAATAATTCGTCTTATGGTCGACAAAGTTGATCAAGTATCTGTTGCA
>NW_020187031.1:253720-253961 GCF_900000015.1 Plasmopara halstedii | reverse complement strand
TGACTGGATCCTGAATCCAATATCCGCTCAATCACTTCTTCATCTTGAATTCCGTCACAACCTTCTAACCATCCATCATCAGGTAGTGAAAGTGCAAACTTGACTTGATTGTCGCCTTTCGATGTATTACCTTGTTTTGTAGAACGACAATCCTTTGCATGATGACCCTTTTTCCCACAGGCGTAACTCTTGTCAGTTGTATTTTGGCTAAAATTCGCTGTGTTCTGCCCAAGATCCTTGC
>NW_020187031.1:253451-253666 GCF_900000015.1 Plasmopara halstedii | reverse complement strand
TCTCGGTTGGCTCTGCCTCATCGCATGTATTTCCTTTGACTCTACACTCCACTGTGAGTACTTTGTGCCTTTTAATCAAGTCTGTTACATCTCGTCCACTGCCGGTGTCGTGTAAAGTTCTATGTCCAACTTTGTACTCTAATACACATCCTTTCTCTTTCAATAGACCATAAGAGAGCAGGTTCTTCGACAATCCCTTGATGTAACGTACATTC
>NW_020187031.1:252702-253441 GCF_900000015.1 Plasmopara halstedii | reverse complement strand
AGACGACGACCGTCTAGTCAAGATTTCCAACCTGTCGTCTTGATTACGGGGTTCCTCGAGGAAGGCCACACGCTGGGGACTTGTCTGGGGAATCGGAGTCGTCTTGGTCACGTTATCCCAGTGTTGGGCCTCAACCCTAGGCCCCTCAACCGCAACGGCAAGATCGGAAATCGGGCTCAGGCCGCCAGTCACCCTTACGGGCTCAGACGTCGACCGTCTAGTCAAGATCATCGACCCGTCGCCTTAGTTGGGCGATTCTCCGGGGGAGGCCCCGCTGCTGGGGCTGATCCGTTGGCTTTGGCTGTCCATTTATGCTTGGTTTTCTTGGCTTGGGGGGTTGGGGGCAAATTGAAGAATGGAAAAAATTGTGTGGAGGCGCAAAATCATCTGACAGACTTTATTCCCCCTCCAAATAGATCCAACTGTATGATTAAATAACTTTTCAAACTTGATACATAGACATGCAGCTCCGCCCTTGATACTTTATATACTCGTCAAAAGTGATATCAGGTATCGAGGGTGTCTGATTTTTTGGGACTCTCAATCGTTTGTTGAATGTAAAATGAACCCTAGAATGGGTACAAATACGCTGGATCGGGGAAAACGTAGTACTGAGACTACTATAATGGGCGCGCAGCAAAAAGGGATGTGTTGGCTCGCATAAATGCGCCCACGAGTGTGACCGTTGAAGCTGAGACAGCACAACCAAAAGAGATGGTTGTTGCGCTCTATCGTACAT
>NW_020187031.1:252246-252692 GCF_900000015.1 Plasmopara halstedii | reverse complement strand
CAATTATGCTCGACGCTCCACGATGGAAGATAGTCAGCTGTATGCTGAGGCGCTGAAAGCGCGGTTAGGTGACATCGTCACTGTTCGCCTAGCAACGGGGACACGTGTCACAGTCCCGAAGGTCCCTGTGGACCTCGGAGTCAAGTTTCTTGGCTTTGATAGCGTGGCACGCTGTCTAGTTTAGACTTGGATGCAAGGTATGACCTCGGCATGGTTGGAACACCATGAGCCATGGATTGATTGGGGGTCAAATATCTTGGGCGCTACGCGTACGTCTCCTGGTGGAGCTTTGGCAAGTTATGTACCCACCCCTACTAGGAGACAAAAGCGCTATTGGCGAGAGCACTGGACTGAGAGGGTCAATGTGCTGGACATTGGAATGTCCGAGCAGGTAGACACCAACGGTGTATCGAACAGGAGTACCGAGCGTGGCTCGCGGGCTGATG
>NW_020187031.1:252050-252236 GCF_900000015.1 Plasmopara halstedii | reverse complement strand
TGGATTCTTCTCTGGAAGTAATCGGCTGCAGTGCCTTTTAGTTTGCTTCCTAACACATTAATTTTGATTTCCTCTGGCCATTCAAAGCCAGAGGGAGTGACGGCCATGTTGGCCTCTCTCATGAATTGCAAAGCCCAGAGCTCAAAAACGGATCCCAAACCCTTATGAGTCTCTTTTCCCCCAAAG
>NW_020187031.1:251579-252040 GCF_900000015.1 Plasmopara halstedii | reverse complement strand
GACACCAAGAGAGTGCTGAACGCACGAAGTGGATCGTCGATCCTACGGAATCCCTTGAATCCGTACGATCCTTTGGTAAAGGAATTGCAAGACGTCGTCTTCAAAGACCCGACTTCAGTCCTTCCTCCGGATCGAGGTGTGCGTCATGAGATCGACCTGGTTTTGGGAAGTAAATACTGCTTAATATGCCAATAGCCCCTGCCCAAGGAGCAGTGCGACGTCATTGACGTCTTGTTCCGTGCGAAGAACGACGCAGGGAAGGCACGTGAGAGCAAGTATCCCCATTCGTCACCCACGTTTTGTGTTTGGAAGCCGACCGGCAAGTGGCGAATCGTTCATGCTTACAATGAGCTCGACGCTGCCACCTTTCCGGCACAAACGCCGATTCCTAGACAGGATGTTCTTCAGAACAACATAGTGATGTGTACGAAGTACAGTGCACTCGATTTGGTAGATGCAAA
>NW_020187031.1:251109-251569 GCF_900000015.1 Plasmopara halstedii | reverse complement strand
CGCTGCTCAAGTTTCGGAGCAGTCGCTGCATGTCATGTGTGACATGGTCGGCCAAGGAGCCGAGGCATCGAGGGCGAGGCCCTCGTGATGCACGTGAAGTGGAACGTTAACCACTGAGCGCTGCTCGAGTATCGAAGCAGTCGCTACATGTCATTGATGGCGTGGTCGAACATAGTCCGAGGCATCTTGGGCACGGCCCTTCAGATGCGCGTGGAATGGCACGTTATCCACTGGACACAGACTGCGGGGTTAGCAGCTCTTCGTCGGACGCTGAAGATAACGTCGGAGCTCCAAAAGAGCGGACAGTGAGGGTGACACCGGATGACGCGGAGTGCGTGTTCACCCTGGTTTCACCGAGACATAGAACCTTTGGACAGAGGCGATATCGACGCCGTAAGCTGGCTACAAGACGCCGAGCGTCGACCCTGATCCAGTGTGTGTACCGTAGACGACGGCGCAA
>NW_020187031.1:250563-250808 GCF_900000015.1 Plasmopara halstedii | reverse complement strand
GGCTGGTGATGCCCCAAGGGCTGTCAAATGCACCAGCAACATTTAATCGTCTTGTGACAGGCCCCACAGGCCGTTTGCTTAGACATACTTTGACGACATTTTCGTTTTCAGTCGTGCGGAGCACGGGAGGACGGATGAGGAGAACCACATCGTCCATTAAAGAGCGGCGATTGAGTGCATGCGCACGAAAAAACTGTACGCCAATGCAGACAAGTGCATCTCTAGCGCAGAAGTGATTCACTTTA
>NW_020187031.1:250433-250553 GCF_900000015.1 Plasmopara halstedii | reverse complement strand
TGGGCAATTATACCCAATGCCTTGGCGTCATTCACGAGCCACGTTTCCGTTATTTCGTCCTCGTCCTTCGCGCCCATAATGTGACCCAGAAGCCCTTTTCTTGCGAGGACCATCCTCATA
>NW_020187031.1:250227-250423 GCF_900000015.1 Plasmopara halstedii | reverse complement strand
CAGAGAACATTCAGCTTTAACAGCTTCCAATGTTAACATAGTGTTTTTATTGTACCCACAAATTTTCCCGTTTGAAGAATCTAGACAAGAGTAAAATGCTAGAAGCATACCAGATGTGACGATACCCCAGTTGTGATAGAATCAAAGCTCTGCACGTCACCTGGTCGAGAGCCGCTTCCATAGATGACTCCGTTTT
>NW_020187031.1:241999-244845 GCF_900000015.1 Plasmopara halstedii | reverse complement strand
GAAGTCATGGTCGATGGCAGTATGAAGAATAGTGGGATCAGAGGCAAAGACCCATCCCGACAGAAGAAGAAGTAGGCCACCATGAAGAGTTTTCCGTCAGTTATTTTGCGTACCCCTGATCAAGGTACAAGCTGTATTAATGAAGAAAGTGTTCGAAAACAAGACACTTCAAGCGATTTGATAGATGTCTACAACGAAGAAGGTGACGTTGATGTTATCCGTCACATGAAGATTGAACATCCTCCAGGTTCAGTCAACGAATTTTTTTCTTTGCCATTGATGGGCAAAAAGACGCTGAAGCGTAGCCTGGAGAAAGGCGAAATTTTGCAAATATGTGAG
Organism: Plasmopara halstedii; assembly: GCF_900000015.1. Classification (NCBI taxonomy): domain Eukaryota; phylum Oomycota; class Peronosporomycetes; order Peronosporales; family Peronosporaceae; genus Plasmopara; species Plasmopara halstedii. The sequence continues at coordinate 244,506 of NW_020187031.1, read as the reverse complement.
ATTGTCGAAGAACCGATCAACGAAAACATCAATGCTGCGGAAGTATCTGATAAGAAGACACGGAAGAAAAACTTTGATGAGCACGCTCAGGATCTGCAAAAAGAACAAGCGCATAAGAGCGAAAGGAAGAACAAGACGATATATACGGTTCATGATCTTGTAATTCTTTCCACGATACATCTGCCTAATCATGCAGTGTCCAACTTGAGAATTTGGAAGCTTTTACCTAGATTCATTGAACCGTTCAAGGTGATGAAATGCAATGGTGATGCGTATACATTAGCCATCCCTACATACATGCGCCTAAACTCAACGTTTTATATGGATAGGCTAAAGCTGTATCTTCTGAATGCATCTGCCGATCCTACTCTATCTTTGGTAGATGATCGAGCTGATCATGAAGTTTCTCCATTTGTTCATGTAAAGCAACCAACAATTCTTTTCGGCGTACAAACGCTGAAGGACATCGAAGGATTGCTTCTTTTACTGATTCGAACGCTTGAAGGCGAATACTACGGAGTACCTCGAGAATAGAGCCTATCTATTCAACAGAGTGCAACAGGTGTTCGTGAACCATCTCAGAAAATTCGGAGTCAAACATTTTCATCATTAACCTGTTGAAACCGCACTACAAAACGGTACTTCAAAGTCGAGCATTGGACGAAACCGTTAGTCAGAACGTCGAGTTTCGAGTTTTGCTCTGCAACAAGGTTCGAAAGGCGATCTTAAAGCGTCGAGCAACGCTGCTGCGATGTCTTAATTTGCCCACAATGAGGCCCTTCCGCCTTTAGAATCGCATAATCGTTTTTGCGTTCAGCCCCACCTCCGCTATAAGCCTCTCGTTGGGAGCTTCGTTGGATGATTATGATGATTGTCGATCCGATGATCGATCGACTCGTCATCCTGGAAAGAAGCAATTGAGCCATCAACGCTTCTACAGAGTTCGGTGGCGCGGCTATCCATCGGACTCGGCGACTGATGTCCTCGACTTGGTCCGCAACTACGAGAGTTGCTTGTAGTGTTGCTAGAGGCAACACTTCGTCGACCGTAGCTTGGTTGGGCTCGGTCGTCACTGGGGGTCCTGCCGGCGCCGACTCATCAAAGTAGACGTTCCGTTTTGTTTTCATTCTCAAGGCGTACAAATGTCCCCAAGAGTCAAGCTTAGCTGCGATGGGCTGGGTTGGATCATCACGGTATCTGATCTGACAACAACGAAAGAATAGTTCCATATAAAGCCTTTGTCTCCATTTTGGTTGAGAATCGAGAAAACGTCAAAGAGTTCTAGACCGTTCTATGCCGTCGATGCGAAAAACGCTCATTCATGTTGACTTGTTCACTTGATCGCTTCATTGTCAGCAAAGGTATCAAAGTACTTTTGACTATAAGGAGTGGATGATGTTATGTGCTACACTTAGCAATTACATGATGGTACATTTCTGTAGCTTTTGTATGTATTGTGGGAATTAATAAAAAAGGAAGATAAAAGAAGATTACAGTATGGTGCTTCCAAATGCATAATGTAGTTTCTTATATGAAGTCATAAACATTCTGTGTGCGACAGAATGCTGGTTGTCTGTGATCTTGGTCGTGCAATCCTGTCGCTGACAATGCGCTGCGCGGTAATCTGTTACCAAATTTAGCGGGGCTGCCGTAGCTTTGCGCTTTGAGGAGGCGTAAGTCAGGTTACCGACCTTTCGTTCTTTACAAGAACCAGTTCGAGTGGAGCGAATCGCAATCCGCTACCTTCAAAAGTAGTGAGAACCTTCACCAAGGCTAATAAACTCTTCAATTAAAATTCAAAACTGATTTTTTTTATTTTTATCTGTGGCAAAGCCGCCTAATTTTAAATGCATAAAAAATAATTTATAAAAATCTAAATACATGCATAACTACTAGCTACCCAGCCACGTTCCGTATTCTTATTTGAGTGTAGTCACACCATGCCCATCTCGTGTGACACAAACCCCTGTTATCAGGGTACGTGTAACACCGTTACACTCTCCCTTATAAAAAATTAAGAACATTTACAGTTCCAAACGATTGTTGCCTCAAAGAGGCTTGCGTGTCTATTAGACACTGCAACTTAGTTCGTTGAAACGAAACGACTTCCGTGCTCAATGAGCCCTGTGTCAACAACACTGAAGTCACCAAGTCTTGTTGGTTCTGACAGCGTACACGGGCAGAGCCTATCTTCGTCTGCCGCACGCGGTGCAATGTCGGACAGTGCGTCCAAGGCATCAAGGGATGTAAATCCTAGGCTCGATGAGCCCGAGCGTCGCGGTCCCCGCACGCTATCAGTGACGAGTGACCTTGTTGAGGATGTGGAGGTAGTCGACTACAACTCTGACACTCCTTTTCCCGGGTTGGACGAGGAGGAAGGCAAGCAGCGCCAGCGGCGTGAGACGAGCCCTGCTCGCGCCTTGCGGGCCTCATGCCTGTTTCCTGACCTCTCAGCACCTGAGAGATGTGGTGTCATCACCAATGACCTCGACGACGAAGAGAAGCGG
>NW_020187031.1:240130-241989 GCF_900000015.1 Plasmopara halstedii | reverse complement strand
ATATTCCGCTGACAGCGGTGAGCACTCCGAGCAGCATGCTCTGGGAGTGGCTGGTGATACCCCATGGGCTGTCAAATGCACTAGCAACATGTAATCGTCTTGTGACGCAGTTGTTCTGACCCCACGGGGCGTATGCACAGACATACTTTGACGACAATTTCGTTTTCAGTCATGCGGAGCACGGGAGGACAGATGAGGAGAATCATATCGTCCATTTAAGAGCGGTACTCGATGCATGCGCACGAACAAACTGTACGCCAATGCAGACAAGGGCATCTTTGGCGCAGAAGAGATTCCCTTTTTAGGGTGCTTCATTGGGAAGCGTAGCCTTCGAGCGGATCCTGCTAAGGTCAAGGCCACTGAAGACTGGCCGGTACCATACAACCAGAACGACTTGCGTAAGTGACTTGGTCTCGCCAACTACTTGCACATGTATAGCAAAAATTACGCAGGAATGGCCCAGCCATTATCCAATCTTTTTAAAAAGGATGCGGAATGATGTTGGAACGCCGAACACCAGGAGGCTTTTGACGGGGTCAAATACAGCCTCCTCCATGCATCAATACTGGCGCTGCCAGACCCTGATCGTCCTTTCAGCGTCGTCTGTGACGCTTCGGACTTTGCCATCGGCTGTGCACTGCTACAAGCAGACGCCGAGGGGCGAGATCGGGTGATCGCGTTCGAATCTTGACACCTCAAATCTGCAGAGAAGAACAACCTTCTTCATGACAAGGAGCTACTTGCACTTGTCAACTTCAGTGTCCACCTGCCCGGCTCCAAGCCTCTTGTGATCAATATAGATCCTACGTCACTACGCACTGCGACTCAGTCACCCCACCTCTCGCAGAGGGCGGCAAGATGGCTATCCTTCTTTGCGGAAAATAACTTCAAGGTAAAGTATATGCCGGGAAAGTAGAATGCTTTGGCTGATTCGTTGTCACACAGACCAGACTTTGAGCTTGCTCATGTTACAACTGTGACGTAATCTGTGACGGATTTGATCCGCACCGCGTATGCGGGTGATGGGATATGTGTAGCGCTGCCTACGGGCTCTAGGGAGCAAGGAGTTTGGAAACTCGGACAAGAAATTGTCATCAAGATTGCGTGCACTATTGAACCGATATTCGCTGAATAATGGATTGGTATATCATAGCACCGATTCGACGGATACACCACGAATTGTGGTCCCTCATGATGAGGATTTGGAATATCGCTTTCTCTATAAGGCTCACGACACGCCACTCAGTGGTCATCTTGGCCGTGAGAAAACGTAAAACTTTGTGGATCACCACTATTGGTGGCCCAAGTCGTACAAATGGACGAGCACCTATGTGTTCACGTGTGAGACGTAGTGATTTGTTTTACACTGGTACGTCGAATAACTTTGCTCGAGCGTGAATTATGACTGTGCATGATATAAGCCTGCCTGATGTGGAAGAAGGAACGATAATTCGTTTAGCGAATGGATTTAGAATGAAGCTGCCAAAGCAAACCATTCGCTTGGAAGTGAGGTTTGAAGATTTTCGCGGCGAAGACGAGTTTATCATACTCGGCCTCGATGATAAGTTTGATATCATCCTAGGCATGTCATGGTTGAAGCGTCATCAGTCTTGCATTAACTGGATAAATATGAAGATCGTCATCAACAAGTCGTGCAGCGCATATTTCGAGCTGCATCACGACGAACGAAACAGTATGGGCATATCCATCCGTTATGAGAAGTCACAGATGTTTTAAGTGATATTGTGGTGTGCGATGGCCCCCATGTTCACAGGATAAGCCCGAGAAGATGAAGTAAAGAAACCAAATGGGGGTGAAGCAGTCAGGCGCCAGAAAAAGACTGTCTTCTATGCTATCGA
>NW_020187031.1:239899-240120 GCF_900000015.1 Plasmopara halstedii | reverse complement strand
GGTAACGTATTTGGCAACTCATCCGGAAACACATCCTTGTATTCATCCAATACTTTTTGAACAACTTGAGGCCCTTCGTTTTCTTGTTGCTCCGACATTGTAGAAATTTTCATAATCCAGCCCATGGGCTCTTCATCCTTTAATGCAAAGTTATTGACTTCCATTACTCTGTTTGTACGCCAATCAATTGTGGGTTTGAATTAGTTGAACCATGATTTTCT
>NW_020187031.1:239795-239889 GCF_900000015.1 Plasmopara halstedii | reverse complement strand
GGCGTGCCGAGTCGCGCGGCGCCTTACTTTCGCAAGAAAGGGTGGAGTGTTGATGCTGTCACATTTCGAAAGTGGTGGCGCAACAGAGACGAGC
>NW_020187031.1:239381-239785 GCF_900000015.1 Plasmopara halstedii | reverse complement strand
AAAGATTCGGCGGGCAACACGGGTGTCGTGGCATTCGTCGACCGGTTGAGCAAGATGGCTGATTTGGCGGCGATGCCAGACACCATCGACGGAGTCGGTAGAGCAACGCTGCTTGTAGATCGCGTTTATCGACAACACGGACTCCCAGAGTCAATTGCCCTGATAGAGACCCCCGTTTCACGAAAAAAATTTGGTTGACTATCTTCAAGGTGCTAGGCACCAAGTTGGATATGTCGACAGCGGATCATCCGCAGACCGATGGTCAAACCGAAAGGGTGAATTGCGTCATCGAAGACGTTATTCGCAGCGTATGCGCCGAGACGCCGACGCGCTGGAGCGCCATGTTGCCTCTCGTAGAGTTTGCGCTGAACAATGCAGTGCATTCGTCTCCTGGCTACACGCCA
>NW_020187031.1:239083-239371 GCF_900000015.1 Plasmopara halstedii | reverse complement strand
AAATTTGGCGTGATCGTCATCTGCTTTACGGCAAGCAGTTGGCGACCACGTCACATTGACTTCCTCCAAATCCTCGACGAGGTAATTCGTCGCCCGTGGTGGGCGCTCGGTTCCGAGGGCTTTAGATGTGCATCCCTTGAAGCCGCGGACGTGTTGTCAGAAGTTGCACCGCGTGAAGGAGACGAAGAAGGGCTGTGCCCGCGGGCTCTCTCGGAACCAGCGAGGCTGGTTGTCTTTCGTGTCCTAACACAGCCCTCATTGAGCAGAGAATGCGCGCAGAAGGCTCTG
>NW_020187031.1:190249-239073 GCF_900000015.1 Plasmopara halstedii | reverse complement strand
TGGAAGAGTTGTTTCATTTAGCTTATCGAAACTTGTTATATACTCGTATGGAAACAAATCCTTACCAAACCCACAAACACAACGAATCTTTTCTGAGCAGTTACAATCACCTAAATACGTCTTGAGGTAGGAACTGCAGGATGTTCCAGCTGGAAGGTAATTGGAGATGTCGAGAATCTTGAAATTATTTGTAGAGATGCACATGTAGCTTGGGTTTTTGATAACCATATTGATGTTTTCAGGTCCTAAGACGGTGAATAGATCCTTCTTAATCAAATTTAGATCATATCGTCCAGAGGTAAAACCTAGGAGAGGAATTTGCTGACATAGTTGATCCAATTCCTTTTGATCATCTACTTGTTTGTAGAGAGCACCAAACTTACATACATTGTATTCATAGATGCTATATGCGACTGAATGGATGTGTCTAAACATCGGATCAAGGAGATCCTTACGGTCATTACTCACGAAGCATTTAGCCGTCATACTCCAGCTATCACAAACTGATACACTTACAGGAACATGCTTGCTAGTATATACTTGATATACCGCTTCAGCTAGGACGTCATGGTGCCGTTGCCGCTTATTACTTAGCGTCCATCCAGCATTTGTTTTCTCCGAAGAAGAGTTTAAATCACCTGGTGTAGCGCACTTTCCGCTAACCAGCGAGGCACTACCGTGTTTCATGCTCTAAACTCGGTACATAGCTGCGGCTGTCTTGTGTATATGAGTGGTTTTGTAGAAGCACCGATGTAAAAATTGAATTATAGAAAAAACGTCATCATTGCGCCTTGTACTTTCAAGATCAAGCATTAAATGACACTCGAGTGGAACGTCTGCTTCACAGAGGTCAGTTTGAAACAATGCGAGCAGGTGACGACGTGTGATTTCACCCAGTGCGTGTATCGAGTGCAATACCGCTCGGCACTTTCACCAACATGTGGTACCAAAGGTAAAGTCTTCATGGACGGCGCAGATTGACATGATCGCTGCATTCAAGAGCTGAAATTACTCCGTAGCGATAGTGATCTGTGAAGTCAGAACGTGTTCGTGGCCTTGATTTTAATCGTTTAGCTCTCCGTTTGACTGAACGGCCTACATGAAGGGACGTGTAAGCGCTCAGGATGATGCATAAATTGGTTGACAATGCAATAAATCCATAATCAGGGCAAGATCGAGTCTTCAAAAGGCGTTGCAACGTTTGCACTTCAAAAGGAGTAAGACTCCTAAGTCGGGTTCTGCTCATTGGTGACGAGCTGAACGTAATCGTGAGCTTCGCGACAGGGGTTTCGCAAAACCTCTCTTTATTGAAAACGGAGACAAGATACAAAGCGAACAAAATGTTATTTGCTCAGTGAATGACTCTGCCTTACGGCTCTCATCTTGAGTAGAGACGCTCGTCTAGAGCTCGTAAAGTTGCCAAGTTCGTTTTGGTCGCAGAGCACCTTGACCCTCTTACTAAGAATAGCTTAACAATCATCGGCCAAATAGACCGCACCTTTCTTACAGGTTGTTGAAGACAATGGTATACAAAGATATGATTTCCGATGTACACAAATTCGTATGTACCGGCACTGTAAGGTGCAAGTAGAAAAGCAGCGCTCGAAGCGATGTGGGCTAAAAGAAGGCACATCTTACCATCAAAAGAAGCGTATTTCCGAAGTCTTTCATACCATTACTTAAATAATCTTGGTATTTATTACTATCGCAGTCCAAAATTCCGGTTTTGCGTGTCATATAATTGTAAGAAAACTCTAACTTGTGAATCTATTATGTACTATAATACCCTTCCAAAATAGAGGATTTCGTCGCATCAGCTTCATAATTCTGAGTCTACGAATCACAAACGTCGCAGTGTGTAATTCCCAGCTCAATGAATCTCGACGCTTTCATCACGCTAGCTTTCAGCCTCGAAGGCCGAGATAAGCTATCTAAGGTAGTGTATATCGTTATCTGCAAAGTATCTTGTCTCTAAATTCTATCTATTGTAGATACTTCAATATGGTAGCCGAGCTCTGGCCTTCTATATTTTGTCAGCTGATCCGAAAAGTGACGTGGGTCAGCGTTTACACGCACTCTATCAGGTTATGCAGCAGTCTCGCAAGGCTTTCCGACTCGGCAAAAGTATTACATACTACAAAAAGCTGCAGATATTGTCTTGCAACAAGAGTCTTAACGAGACACAACGCTATCTACAATTTGTGCAGAATTTTGGGATGCTTGGCTACTTCCTTACGGACAATGTAGCGTTTGCCAGCAAAGCCAAAGTACTTCGCTTTGATGCCAATGAAGTCGCCCGACGTGGTGGAATTATGTGGTTTACTGCTAACATTGCCGGATTTTATAACGCACTCGATAGTCTAAACGCTGACATGGAAAAAGAAAAGTGCGTTAGAGACATTTTGATCTCCGAAGAAGACAGTGCTCGTATCGAAATGCTTCAAAATCAACTGGAGACGATACAAAAGGACCGTTTTAAAAAATGGCTTGCAGTGCTTAAAGTCACATGCGATCTTATCGTGTCGTCCAACACAAGCGGTGTGCGATTGGCCGAACGTATTACAGGCACAAAGTTACACGACGGTATCATTGGTTCACTTGGTTGTGTATCGGCTGCAATTGTGCTATATACTTCGTGGCCCACTGTAAAGAACGAAGCCAAAGATTAAGTTCTTATCGTAAAAGTCTTGAACAAAAATCTTAGTTGAATAAGTTAAAGTTTCGACTATTTAAAAATGCAACCGTTACTAAATTTTGTGTTCAATACATGGCTTCGGAATGAACCGCCGGCATCGATGCGATAAGCTAAGCGAAAGACTGCGGACCGAAGTGGAAGTCTCAGCAGCACTTTGGCAGAAGAAATCTCAAGTTAACGAGAAGATAACAAGTCAAAACGCTCGAACTCGCTTGGAAAGCAGGAATGTAAGTTGAAAATGTTGAAATTCATGACTTATTTAAATTAATGTAACATGTCTACAGACTACTAGTTTAACATCTTTATGTCCACCACACCTCAAGTCCAATTTATTTTTTTTTAAATATTTTCAACCAATACGTGCCCAAAAGTCCAATGTAAGAAAGCTGCGGGTGAATTTACCACTAACTGTCATTTGCGAACGCTCGAATGGTAAGGAGAGGGTACTTTGGTTACGTACAGATGCTTCTGGAAATGTCAGTAAAGAAGAGACGACGTCACTGTGGCGCAAGAAACTATCCAACGAACTCTTGAGTGGAACTATACCCACTGAAAGTGACCCTTTATTAGCTATTCGATGCATCTCACGAAGGAAAAATAGTCTTGAATCTGGTGGAAGTGCAGTGTTAATGACAAAATCGATACTAGAGCCTATAATTTCTGCTCCTTGCGACGTTCCAACTTATTTTCAACAGTTTGTGCACTGTCGGGGATCCCAGCCAAGCGTCTACCGCATCTTTTGGTGTCACGAAACACAAAAATGTTTTGGAATAAACTTAACAACTAGGTATGTTTCATCTTGACACTTTTAAAGCTACAATTAACGCCGTCGGTAGTGTAGCTTGACTCCCTCAGAAACGTTCGAAAGGATGGATTTTGATCGTACTGTGACTCACTTGTCAGTGTCTACAAAGAATGAAACTTTACAAGCCGCAATGAATAAAGCAGCACAATTAGCTCAAGTTTATTGTGTGAAAATCTCTCCAAATGAAAAAACTTGTGCGCGATGGCCGAAATTGCGAGGACACTTGATAGCTGAAGGCGTTGAGGCTACTGTACGTATTGTAGAACATGTACAAATACGACTACCATATGTACGTTTTCACGCGATGACTGTTGACTTTATTAAAGATATGAGTGGTAAATGGTGGCTTACTCGAGTAGTAGACTTCAAAGTCTCAAGTTTGGATGAAATATCCATAGAGGACGATAGACAAGACTCGGCAGTGTGTCTTTCAAAACTCGTACATACGAAGCATGGAACCATCATGAAAGACCAACCAATGGAACTTGCCAAATCCTTTTCGCAAAACTTCACTTTATCACATGATGCTATGAATTCGCGCTTGTGTTTTCTCTGTGGGTGTTCGTGTGATCTTCCAGTAACATTGAGAACTCAGCTTGAAGCTCTGATACAAAATGAGAGCTCTGACGAAAGTAATGCAAATCGCACTATTGCGAAAAAAACTCTTTTTCGTAATGAGGTGCGTATGACACTTACAATGGCGCTTGAGACAATCTTTTTGATGAGACAACGTGGTGTGAGTCTTTTATCCTGGGAACATGCGGTTAATTCGGTGCGCAAAGTCCAATGTGACTTTCCAACGTGTATGCTCTGCTACCAAATCTATCAACAGCAGTGTTGCCTTGAAAATCTTGCAAGGGAGCTTCATTTAGTTCTTTCACCATCAGTTGTGAATATGAACGGTCAGAAAGAAGACGATGTGAAAGTGTTAGCTTCTTATGAATTTGACGACAACTTTTCAGCATCTCCAGTCCCCAAGTCGTCTCACCTCTTGATGAAGGAGCAACACAACGCTCGCGAGACGTTACAAAATGAATCAAATTCACCTCCACTCGTGTTGCATGGAGAACCTACCGACTTCAGATCACGATCGGGTTTGCTCGTGCCCTTGCGAGGAGCAGATATCGATCCTACGGCCTCACAGCTTCGATTGCTTTTCTTCTTTCATGAGTTGCAAGACGCAGGTCCTGACTTAGATCCCTCGAATTTCTACTTGGAGTATCAACTTGGACAGACTATCACGCAAGTGCAGCTTGAAGGCAGTAAACGTCATACGCCGAATCGATGGCAACTTTGTGAAGCACGAATGCATTATGCGTGTGCCACATTGGATGCGTTTAGCGAATTTTGTGCCCAAAAGCAAGTGCTTATTCAATTTAAGTCACGAATTTGTGACGATGGTGATGAGAGCACTAAAATGATTTGTATGGCGAAGGGAAACATTTGTGGGTACACGTTGTTGACGCTACAGGCAGTATATACGATCGGTAATTTGATGGAAAAATCGCCGCATGAAAGCCGCACAGATTACTTATTGGAGTTGCAAATGGCTTCGTACGGACGTTTGATGCTTAAACTAACAGTCGGACTTGTTGTCGATCCTGTGCCACTAAGTCAGTTGCGTGATGTGGTACGTGACCTTCTTTTCGTTGAGGAGAGACCACCAGGTGGAATCTATTGGCCTTCAGCATCCTATTTTCATACTGGTTTAGCCGTACCTCGAGATTGGATCAGTACACTTATGCCGTCTGAGTACACGAAACAATCACCCATGCTCCGAAAGTGGGGTCGTCGGACTCGCAAAATTCCTGAGTGTTCTACTCCAGCTGCCATCATTGTACCCTTCCATCCTAAACAAAGTTTTTTACGCCGAAGCTCAATTACTGCGAGTGGAGTGGAATTACACACAGAGAACATGACAGAACTCACAGTTGGCGAAAAGTGGCTCAAAAAAGCAGCATCTTGTGGCGATATTTGTGAAGACTTTAACGCTGATCACAAACTTTTTGACTCACTGTCTATGGCAATGCCCAAGTCGACGCTGTCACAGATATGTTTGACAGCCAAACGAATGATTTCCCGCTTTGTTGAGGACACTGTGATCGTGACGTTTCCAACAAGAGTTTTGGGAGTCATTCTTCGCAACGCAAATTTCACTCTTACTCGGAAATCGCACGCTACTTTTCAACTTGCACGGAGATTGTCTCTTGACTGCTTGTTTGCTGAAGTGAAGCCTTCCTTTTTTCCTACCTTAGCTTTGCTAGGTGAGCTCATGCTTACTTTACTCGAAGAACAAGAGTTGCCGACTTTACTTGACGCAGGTGCACTGGAGCGTCTGCTCGATCCATTTTGGTATTTTGAAAGTGGGTTTTCCCTTATTCCTCCCACTCAAACCAATTGTTTGCCTCAACATCGAGTTTTTTGGAACCGTGCCATTCGACGCTGGGAAGCTACTAGCAGCGGTAATCGCATAAGAGACCAAACAGTGGGGTGTACTGACATGATTTATGAATATGAATTAAATTTACTCTCTGAAATTGGTGAGTTTCGAGTACAAACGTTAGCACTTGTGTTGTGCGAGTTATTCGAGCAGATGGAGTCGTTGGATAGTGGGTATATTGCGATAGCAGAATTGCGCTCACTGGACAGGTGTTCTGACTTTCAAAAAGACTTGCGAATTGATTTAAAATTGGACCCTGACGCAGGATTGCGTGAACGACTAAAACACGAAGACATCATGAATTTAGCAGAGCTACTTGAACAGCAAAGACGTATGGCTATCTGGACTCTACTACACTCCCTCATGAATACTTCAGTTCTATCAGCTGCTCTTGATAATTTTGATCAATTGGGTTTGGGTGATTTAAGTTTTCAAAGTGCGTTGCTGTATCATTTTTGTGGGCTAGTTGTCGATTTGTAGCTTAAGTTGTGGCTCCATGATGTCTATGTGTGGATAGACTTTTGTCAGCTAGCTTATGAAGCGTTGGTGTCGCAACGTAATCTTCTTCAAGCTCTCAACGAGAAACCGAAGCAAGTACCGCATGGATTTTGTTTGCGACACGGATTTACGGAAACATACGCAATTGATAGTTTCTGTATACACTGCGCCGTTGAGGTTTGTGCGACTAGATATTTTCCCTTTTTATAGTATATACCAACTCTCTCGATGATTGCGTTATAGTACGAAGTGTTTTCAGATCTGAAACAAGCATCCGGCACCAATTCGAAAAGCATTCAGCCGATTCAACGAGACAGTGACACGAATGCTGGAGCTGTGCAAGACTCGAGAAGGGTCAGTGATGAGTGCATATTACTAGGCAAATGTACAGGAAGAGACTTGAATATGATAGAAACGCGAGCTCGAAAGTCTGCAATCACCAGACGCGCATCAGCACCAGAAATTAAGATTCGTCAAAGCGTGTTTGGCTCTGTTACCGGTGAGACTATTAAGTCCGAAACGAATTCGAATTCTCGGAGACAGCGAAAAGATGCTGTTGCTTCGACGTCCCAATCGATAGATGACGGGGCGGAATCAATAAATCAGCACTGCACAACAGAAGGAACGCAGTTGAGTAGCCGAAAGCAAGATAAAGAGTGTAAGACATTGGACGGTACGACCGTAAAGGAGCAATTGCTAGAAGGCACTATGGACTCACATTCTGCCAGACATGCGCTGAAATCAACTAGAAAGTTGAAAGAATCATCTCGTATGATGTGCGAAGTCAAGAAGCAGGTGAAAAGGAAGAGTCTAACAAAAGGTTCGTATCGAGTTCGAGTCAAACATTCACGTCCGACATCAAAGTCACTCTCAAAACTGCTACGTACGGAATTTTGTGAGCGTACCCAAATAACAAGTGCTAATCATGCCATCATCGAAAAAACTATTCAAATCGAGCAGCGACGAAAAGAGGTTTGTTATTTCTAAATCTCTTTAGTATGTCATTGCTACGCTGATATCAATTGACAATTGCAGCTTGATCGACTGGTCCTTGATGAAATCCAACAAGTGAAGAAACGACTGACTAAACTTCAAGACATGACATTGCAAATAGATTGAACAAAGAGACTATTGACAATCTCTAATGCGGTAGAGATACCAACGAAGTCCATTGTTACGCTCACTCCAGTATGGCTTCCATTGTAAAATTCGAAACTACATGAAAATATTCGAGTTAAAGTCTTAGATTAACGCCAATTTTCACAATAGACTTACCCCAATCGACAGAACGTTTGCATCTGTCTTTAATTGTTGTCTTAACCTCTCTGCAATTCCTTTAAGTGACTCTGCAAATGCATAGATTATCACTAATTTGGCTTGTGAAATGTCAACCTGCATGATATCCCCAAGCTCAACATGAATTTTGTGCGAAAGATCTTTTTGTTGTATCTGTTCCTTTGCTTTCTTGACAAGATTCTCGTCAATTTCCACTCCAAATGCGCTACAATGAAATCGCTGGACCCCCGAGATTAACCATCGGCCATCGCCACAGCCCAAATCCACTAGCAGATCGTCGGATCTTAAAAGTGTATGTGAAAGTTCAATCTTGTTCCAAACTGCATCAATTAAAGCAATAGGCGAGGGACTAAATGGAGCAAATATTTCATGATTGCACTCTCCATGTTTTGGTGTTAAGACATCGGTAGCTCGTATCCTGGCAGCTTGGAGAATCAGTTGTCGTATATGTCGTCGGTCACGATGCATAAGGTTTGATTGGTAGATAGTTTGTAAGTCGATTTTGGATTGGTAAAAAATGCTGACTGGAGCTCGAAAGAGTGTTTTCGACATTTAATTATACTTGTTAATATGTCAGATAGAGAGTCTATCACGCATCATAGCGATAGCGATGAGGCACCTGAGGTTGTGACAAAGCAGAGTGCGAAGGAACAAGCTTTGAATCAGCAACGTCAAGAAAAAGAGGCTCACGCGCAGGTCAAAGAAGCCAAGAGGTGAGTTAAGAAGAACGAATCTAATTAGTCATGATTTCGAATGAGAGGTGCATGTATTTGTCGTAGAAAACGGAAAGTTAAGAAGGTGACAGCAGAGGCGGAGGAAGTCCCGAAACTATCGGATGATGTGTTGTCAGCTGTTGCGACTCGACATGAGGAAGAAGATGCAGTGGACTCTGTAGCAGAAATTCGAGCTCAAAAGCAACTTGCTGTCAAAAGAGCGAAAGTAGCAAAGTTGATGGAGAAAAAGACCCACACGAGGCAATTTGGTAACATTCAAGTGCAGACATTGGAGACGCTCGAAAACATGCAGACGAGGGAATTGTCAGCTAGTGCAAAGGAATTTTTACTGCGGCGCACAGCGCCGTCACGGGCGAGAATGAATATTTTGGACGGTCATCCATCGCAATTTACGAAAAAGAAACAACGCATTTAGTAGTTAGAACAAAATGGATTTATAATAAACAAGATGTTGTACAAAAGGTATGACGTGTGATGTTGTATCGAACGTCTATGCTGAGATCACAACCAGATTTGTTTGACTAGCTTAATATTAACGAAACAGCATCTTTTGTTTTATCATGTGGTATGAACAAGTATCATACTTGAGCAACTTAATACACCAAAAAGACCCATGCTCATATAATGTTTTCCGCCAATCATAGTGTTCACAAGTGGATGCGCATAAACAAATTCGTCTATACATTTCTGACTCAAATCTGATTCGGTCCAAGTGTGCATATTGATCCTAAACTTTGCTTTGCATTCATCTCTTTGTAGTCATTTCCATTGAGCATGAAGACATGACTAGCATCAGAAACTATCAGAAGCTTCTTTTCACCCGTAGCACAATATTTCTCCAATGTAAGACGTCAGACCGTTACAAATGGTTACATCGTTTAACAATATTGAAATAGAATTGGGGTATGCGATTGTCACTCCTTTGACGCATAATACATGGCATCAACGTTATGATCCCGGTACGTGACGACATAAGTGTACCCCTTGTACTTCTGAGTCACCACATTGCTCATTTCAAATATTTCACTCCGTCGCATCAATTGAGTCTAAAAATGAATTTCTCCACTTCTCCATTCAATCAATTGACACCAAAAGCTCAAGAATCCTCATTTCTCGCTTCTCCAACCTCTGTATTCGTTCAAGTAAATCAATCTGAAGATCTAAATTCAAAACAATATGAACTTCCAGTTGATACTCAGCAATTCGATCGCGCTACTCAATTGAAACTCAGCAGTATGCAACGTCCACACATGCGTATTTTTTATCTCTCGTGGATGTCAGCAATTACAGGTTTCTTTGGGTGGTACGCGATTCCACCACTTATGCCAATCATTAAAACACAACTTGATCTTTCTGATACTGACGTCTTGAATTCGGATATTGCAAGTACAGCAAGTACAATCTTCTCACGTCTTGCAGCAGGTCCATTGCTTGATCGATATGGTCCTCAAGTGGTTCAGAAAACAGTGTTATGGCTTGGTGCACTTCCAATCTTTTGTGCTGCATTTGTTCAATCGGCTACTTCATTACTTGCACTTCGTTTTCTTATTGGTATTGTTGGCTGTGTCTTTGTTACAAGTCAATACTGGACAACAATTACATTTGCTCGTAATGTAGCAGGAACTGCGAATGCAATTACAGGAGGATTTGGACTCTCAGGTATTGGATTTGCTTTTCTACTGCTACCATTTATATATCAAGGAATTATTGCAACTGGTATAGTCTCTGAAGATATTGGATGGCGAATCACGATTGCTTTTCCTGCATTCTTGATGCTTATTATGAGTGGAGTCATTCATTTCGCAGTCGATAGCTGTCCGAGTGGAAAGTTTCAAGATTTTCTACGGACGCAACGTCGTTCAGAACAGGAAGTAAGTGTACAACGTACTCATTTATGCGAAGCGTTTCGAAGGGTACTGTCCGATCGAAATGTACTTATAATGATTGCACACTACGCAGCGTGTTTTGGCACCGAGTTACAGTTGAACAATATGGGAGCTCTTTATTTTTATAATGAATTTAAACAAACGGATTGTACGAACACTTCTGACTGTTCTGTCCTTACGAAAACAAGTGCTGCGACGGTCGCATCGTCGTTTGGTCTGATGAATTTATTTGCACGAGCTGTGGGTGGAATCGTCTCCGATGCAATGAACTGTCGACTTGAAATGCGAGGTCGTCAGTACACCCAATTGATACTTCTCTGTATTTTGGGTACATTAGTGATGGCACTCAGTCAGTCGTACAACCTTGCACTTTGTGTCACACTGTACGTACTTGTTGCTATTGCAGCTCAAGCAACAGGTGGATCAACTTACTCTATCGTACCATATTTAAACGAAGAATATACAGGCACAGTCAATGGTCTCGTAGGTGCTGGAGGCAATATGGGTGGAGCATTCTTTGGCGTTCTCTTTCGAGTCACTGGATCGTACAATACAGGATTGTTCTACATGTCCGTTTTCATCTTTTTCTGTGCGTTGCTCACACCATTCTGTCAACTCTCTCACGTTCAGAATCATAGTGACGTAGTTGAAAACGTCAGCAATATGTCGCAACATGAACCGAATGAGGTGTACGACCAACTAGCAAATCCACACGACTTAACTGTCGTACAGACATAGAATTTACACTCTAAGCTCCTTTTTAATTTAGCTTGATCCGTTTCATTGTATAAAAGTTAAAGAAATTGAAATGATCAAATAGACCAACATGGAGTCTGGACGACGAAATTTGCGTGCGTCCAGTCCCGAGGAAATGATTGGAAATACATCATTTCATACCTCGAATCGAGTCCAAGTCGCTCCACTCCCTTTAACAAGTGATTGCCATGTTGGTCAAGTGTTTGATCCAAATGCTTCGTGTCCAGCTCCACGAAATGAGCATGAAGAAGCGTACATTCCTGTTGCTTTAGCTCGTAGTCAATTAAAAAAAGTTGTTGCTGATATGCATACAATGAAAGCTGAACAAGTGGAAAATGTGACTGCTATTGTTAATCATTATCGTCAGCTCGAGAAAGAGACACAAGAGCGCCATGAAACACGTGTACGAACCTTAAAAACTCGTGCTGAAGAAAAAGTGAACGAAACACGAAAGTTGTATGATGAATTGACAAAAACTGGATTTGAACGGGATAAAATGTACGCACGAGAGAAACAAGAGTTACTTGATGAACAGAGTAAGGAACGATGGCAATTTGTACAAGATCGAGAAGAGTGGCAACGTTCGTTGGAATTAGCACTGCAAGCTCAAGAAGATCTTTTTACACGAGAACAGAACGTAGCATGTCAAGAGATTGCACACATATCGCGCACTGCGTTGAAAACTTTACTGGAATACAAGAGTTTGAAGAATTTCTCCAATGAGCTAGAAATGTACGTTGAAGATGCGTTTGGTCAAACTGTTCGCATGACTGAACTATGTCAAAATCTTCGATCAAATTTGAAAACACAACAGAAAGCTTGGATTCATTACAAAGTCGAAGTACAACGACATTATGAAGTTTATACAGATATCAATGGACTTGTCTTGATATTAATTGATGAGGCGATGGAGCGCGTTGAACATCAGATTCAAGCAAACCAGTGGCAAAAGTTTCAATTGAAGCTTCAGGATCTTCAAACGAAAGCTCAAACAGCTGAATCTCAAATACTTTTATTGAAACGTCAACTTCGGATTGCTTTAAATCAATATGACAAGATTGAAGCTCATGCTGTGCAAGAAACTCTGCAATTACTTGTTCATGCAGTTGTTTGTATGACGAATGAAAGTTCTGGAGTGATGACTGTCAATGTACGAACACAGACACAAGAACTGAACGACGCGATAGAAATTGCTGATGAAGTTTCTTCTAGTAGTAGTGAGTACAAGAAAAATGTTGATAAAGATGATCAAAAACTTGCTTTGATTAGCTCAAAACAAGCACTACATGACGCAATCGAGAAGTTGGAGGCAGCGACAGACGCTAAAAAGACGGTGAAAAGCTCAGTGAAGACGTGGTTGAAAGCGTTTCAACATCAATTTGGAAGGGAGCCATCTCACGAAGAAAAAGCACAAGTCAAAGATAAATATCGTGCTTTTAAACATGCGGAACAAGCAGTTATTTTACAAAAACGAGTTGTGCAAACGCTAAAGCAGCAACATCAAGAATTGATTTCGAAATATGATGATTTGAATCCTTTGGATATACAAGAAAAGAATGAAACTGGAAAGGTTTTGATAGAAGTAGCGAAGAGCATTCAGGAGGGCCCGTCACGTCTTGATTCAAGTCCACTATTACGTCCATCTATAGAAACGTTTGATGTTGGTGTCGAAGCTGTTGTCAAAAGGAGAGATAGTTCTACGGATGCTGATTTGAATGTTTGTCAAGATGAAGCAATTGATATATTGAAGAAAGAGCTGGAGGAAGCTCGGTCTCACCTAAATGTGTGTAATTACGAATCGAAGATGACTGAAAATCGAAATGTTATGATCAAGTCACATTGCGAAATCTTAGAATCTTCTCATGATGAATCTACTCATAGCAAAGTCGAAGAAATGAATTCTGACCAAATGCGAGTGACTAAAAGAGAAGAGATGGATCAAGACGCTTATTTAGCTCAGAAAGCTGAAATTACGCGATTATCGGATGAAATCCTTCAGCACAAGGCCGAAAAGAAACGTCTAGATATTGAAATCGAGCAGTTGCGATGCAAAGTGTCGGAATCTCGCGATCGTGGCTTGAGCTTACTCAGCGAAGCAAAAGTTAGTTTGGATGTTGATATCAAAGGTTTGGACGATCAATTGACTGTAGCAAACGAATGTGAAGAGTGGAAAGATGTGAAGGAGGTTTTGACGAAAGAGGAAGAGGATCTTCCAGTTGAACCGAATCTGTTTGAGAAGAAGGAGTTTCAAGAGAAAGAATCACAAGAAATAAAAGAAGATGCTGCTCGATCTATTCAAATCATTCAATTGATTACTGACGCTGTAACTCGAGGAAAAAGTCATTTCAATCGAGGCGAGAAAGCGAAATGTTATCAATTATATACTAAATGTGCTGAATCTTGTATTACTGAACTCCAAGGTTTAAACGACAAACAACGTCGTGCAGTAGCCTCTGTTCTCAAGCGTATCGTAGTAGAATCTGTACGTTTACCACCTGCACGAGGAATTCCAGCACTTCGTCGACAACTTGATATCGTTCGAGAATCTTGTGAAGAATGGTTAAATACTCGAGAACAGCAAGCCCGAGGTCGATTGACTGAACGAAGTAATCGCAAGGATGTGGTTTATAATTCAATGCAGGAAAAGAGTGAGGAGAAGAAAACACCTAAGAAACCAAACATTCAGAATTCATCTACAGTCACACAATTTTCTCCAGTAGAAGCAAATGGAATCGAAGAAACTCGACAAAAGTTACGATCACTTGAAGCTAGTTCGAAAGCAGATCAAAAGAAAATTATGCAGCTAGAAGCTGCTTTAGCAAAGAATTCGATAAATAAAGTGCAAGAAACGAATGCAGTCGTTAACGATCGTCGTATCTTGGAACTTGAAAAGAAACATCAAAAAGTTTTGGAAGAGAATGAAGTAAAAGCAAAGAAAGAAATTAAAGCGCTGAATCAGAAAATTCAATCTACAAACGAAACTTGTCAATTATTACGAGAAGAAATCGATCGATTACAAAAGGAAGTGACTCAAACAGGTGGACAAGTGAAATTTATTGGCGAATTAGAGAATGAAGTGAATCGATTACGCAATGAAACTGCTTTAATTCTTCCTTTGCGAAATGAAGTTCAAGATGTGAAAGCACAACATATAATACTTGAGACAAGATATCGAGAGGAACAAGCACTTCGAAAGAAATATTACAATCAAATTGAAGATATGAAAGGAAAAATTCGAGTTTATGCTCGATGTCGTCCAATGAGTGAAGCTGAACGAATTCGTCAATGTACAAATTGTGTCAAAGTTTTAGATGAATTTTCACTTGAAATTACTGGAGGAATGCGTGGATTGAAAACCTTTGTCTATGATCAAGTATTTCCACCAGGAAGTACACAAAATCAAGTGTTTGAAGATACCAAAAATCTACTTCAAAGTGCTGTAGATGGATATAATGTATGTATTTTTGCATATGGTCAAACTGGATCTGGAAAAACCTTCACGATGACAGGGACAGAGACTGATTTAGGCTTAAGTCCACGAGCAATTTATCATTTATTTCACTTAGCAGAAGAGAATCAAGTAAATTGGAATATTACATTTCAAGCAACAATGTTGGAATTATATAATGATACGTTAGTGGATTTATTTCAATTACTCGATGGGAATACACAAGATGTGAAATTGGAAATTAAAAAGAATGAAAAAGGTATGGTCATTGTTCAAAATGCTTTAATGAAAAAGTGTGTATCACCAGATCAAACATTACGATTATTTGATGGTGCGAATAAAAAACGACAAGTGGGTGCAACGAAAATGAATGCCGAGAGTAGTCGAAGTCACTCGATCTTTTCGCTTTTGATTGAAAGCTATAATAAAACGACCAAAGTGACGACAATTGGAAAATTAAGTCTTGTGGATTTAGCAGGTTCAGAACGAGCTGGAAAAACGGGAGCGACTGCTGAACGACTGAAAGAAGCTCAAGCTATTAACAAGAGTCTAAGTGGTACGTTTGATATAAGATGACAAAGGAACTTGAGCTCAAGTCTTGTGATTATAGCGTTAGGAGATGTCATTTCAGCGCTTTCAACGAATGAAAAATTCATTCCGTATCGCAATAATAAGGTTTGGATTTATAATTTATATTATCGGGAAATGTTTTTGACTCGATGTGAGTATAGTTAACACAATTGATGCAAGATTCTCTTGGTGGAAATGCCAAGACTGTAAGTCGAATTTTTATTTTCGAAAGATGTTAGAAAACTAATATTTGGAAACTTTTGCAGCTTATGTTTGTGAATATTTCACCGGCTGATTATAATCAAGTACGAATTTGTATTTGTGAGTGTTCAGAGTTATGGCTTATAATTTCATGATATTAATTAGGAAGAAACAGTCACGTCGCTGACGTATGCGTCACGTGTGAAGCTGATAACAAATAGTGCTAACAAGAACTCAGAGAGCGAGCAAGTGAGTAGACTAAAAGCCATTATTAAGCAATTGCGTGCTGGCAAGAGCGACATAGAGTTTGACGGTGTCCTTGACTAATGTCTTTAACACTATGGGAATGAAATAGACAAAGAAAAGGAAAAATTAGGCTCTCAACAACTCGGTGTATCACATTTTCTTCTGAATCAGAATAAAAAGAAAAGTTGGTCGGTTGAGGACGGGAGAAGTAAAAAGAGACCGGGTGAAACATGCAACACTCCACCCTTCATAAGGGATTCCGCATCGCCAAATGCGTCTCTACCTTGCTTTCTGTATCCCAAGTCTTGGCTATAGGTATTCATCTTGCTTCTCTCACGCCCTTTACGCTCAATCTCGTCCACTTATCTGTTAGCCTTAGCCACACGTTCAATCTCATCTTTTTTCTTGATCGCGTAACTGTTAGATGAGCCCTTGGACGCATTAATTAGCTCATCAGCAAGACACTCTGCAATGGTCTTGACATTACGGAATGAAGCTTCACGAGCGCCCGTAGCAATCAGGTACAAAGCCTGATTAACTCGACGGAATGGAGAGACGTCCACACCTTGGCGACGAACGACACCAGCCGAGCCAACGCGAGTCGAGTCTTCACGTGGGCCCGACTTAATGACAGCCTCAACGACCACCTGAAGCGGATTCTTGTCCGTCAATAAGTGGATAATCTCAAGCGTATGCTTGACAATACGCGTCGCCTTTAGCTTCTTGCCTGAGTTGCGGCCTCTACGCATTAAAGCATTCACAAGTCGCTCCGTAATCGGGCACTGCGCCTTACGAAAACGCTTCTTCTGGTAACGCTGCGCCGTGTGGGGCAAAAAAGTCGCGGCTTTGCCTTTCACCGCGATGTAGTCCTCGAGAGAGATGTCAGCTGCGACGCTAATGTCATCGTACGACCTATTTCAGTTGAAGAATCCGACGTTAGACTACAATTTAAACGTCATTTTAACTGGGGTGTGACGGCTACAAGGCTGTATACGCCATTATTTTTGTTGTCTGATGCAAAAAAGGACACTGTATTTGCTGCTATATGTTAAACAAGAAATTCTTTGACTTACCACTTGTTAAAAAGCTTCACTTCCGTTGCAACTTCCGCCATGTTGAGAGAGTTTCCGAGGATGTTAAAGCCGCTTATGTAAGTAAGCGTTGAATGAATGGGTAGGAGGCTCTCCACATACGAAAATCAAGTTTACCATACTTGAAACAAGTTAAAACAAACCCTACACCTCTGCGGTCCGCGGTTCAGGAAGTCGGTTTACAGTGCATCCATTGATAAAACAACGTGAAGATATCATTGCGATTACTATTCTTGCTATACACAAATTGCACTTTATTGAGCTTTCACGTATACAATTCGAACAAAAAATATGAACAAGCCAGTGTGATATGCATACTTTCTAAATCGTTAATTATAATGATTCTATGCTCGCATCCCAATCGACACTATTTTCTCGCGTCAGTTAGAGCTCATGACGCTCTAGAATTACAAAAGAGTCCTCAACGTTGACATCAGATGTCGTCTCGGTACTGTCCACGCAATTTGTGACACGTGTGGAAGGTTCAACCATGAGCATTGGCGAACGTTCTAGTCGCATGGATGCACTCATTTCATCAGCTTGTTCCGACCATCGAGAGGAAATAAAGTATCGCGAGCTAGTAGCAGCAGAAGCTTCTGGAAATCCAGCGCCATTTTGAAGCTCTAGCATTACGTAGTCGCTCGGTATCACCGTTGTATCCGTCTCAACGACACTTGCCACAGGAATATTGCTGTTATCAACTTGCTGTTCGTTTTTGCCTTTTTTGTATGCTACATCAACGTGCTTAGCTTTAGATAGCAGACCATCAACAGATTCCACTGCCACAGGAACGCCTGCTTTGTGAATTGTTTGCTGTGTCTCGTTCTCTTGTTCCCATTCTTTTCGTTTCATATTCCTTTGTGTGTAATCTCGTTCTGCTACAAAGAATGCACTTTGACTTAACTTTGTCTCTGTCGTTTCAACATTTTTGGAACATGCTCTTCCACTCCAACGCACGCTGTTGTCTTTGCGGTAATTAAACATTGACCGACTCATTTGTTCATACAAACTTTCATGCGTCACTTCAACCGACGGAATCTCTACAGCTGTTGGCGTCACTAATCCATTCACTGAAAGTGTTGGAAACACAAGACCCAAGCGTTCAACTGGTTCTGGAGAAACGTTCGGATTTACTTCACGCCGCACATGAATGCGTTTCTGCCCACGCACTTTTCCCACATCAATCACATGGAGTATCAACGCCTTATCGGGGCTACTAAAATTATCGTGTAGAGCCCGTTGAAGTATTGTGTTGTTGCTTACGGACACGTAGCGCCGCTCACCGTCCTTGTCACCAGGCATCTGCATCAGCAATGCAATGCACATCTCGTCCCCCACACGGTCTCGTGCTAGACGCCGTAAAAATGTAAGACCAGCTGCATATAAATACCATGCATCTACTGGTACAGGATCTGCGTGAGTCTGCTCGGGAAAAGTCACGAAGCAGGACGAGCGCACGACGTCCGTGGTGATAGGTCCGCCTCCCATAGGTTACTATCAGAATATGCAGCCGCCTTGTGGTATAGTGTATAGAATTTGGTCTGTTTTATCAATGTATTTTTTACCTGATTGTGCGTAATTCAGTACAGATAATCAAGCATCTGATCACTGTATTTATATTTATTGCCACTGGTATAAGCGTGGCAAATTACAAAAATATATTTTCTCTTGTCAAATCTTAGCCAGCATTAATGCAAAATACACACATGTGTAGCAGTGTTTAATAACTGTGCTTGCACTGTCCAGATGATTTATAAGGCTGTCTCAAGTTTTAGTGTCACTCATTTAAGATGTTTGTTCTCGCTGAGAAGCATGCGGAGCTCTATCGACATGTGAGCGTGCACGTTCGCAGAGTATTCAAACACTAAGAGGATACAAATAACGTATGGTTAGTATACTTTACATCAATCGAGATCTCTATAACACATTAAGCCGCATGATGTTTATTTTCAAAGCGATTCATTCAAAGACCCTCGAGATGCACATTGAGACGTTTGAGCTGTACTTTTACACTTACTGTTTTCACTTTATCATGGCGCAACGTGAGAACAACAAGTGCAGGCATCTGAAGGCTTTGATTAGGTCAAAGACAGCCTTCTTCATGCACCAATGCTGTCGTTGCCAGACCCCGATCATCCTTTTAGTGTCGTCAGTGACGCTTCGAACTTTGCCATCGGCTGAGCACTGCTGCAAGTAGACGTCGAGGGGCGAGATCGAGTGATCACGACTCTCGCCAGCTCAAGGCTGCGGAGAAGAACTACCAGGCCCACGACAAGGAATTATTTGCTATGAAGTATGCACTTGTCAAGTTCAGGGTTCATCTGCTCGGCTTCAGGCCGTTCAAGATCTACACAGAGACGCACTGCGACTAAGTCGCCTCAACTCTTGCTGAGGATGGCCAGGTGGCTCTCCTTTTTTGCAAAATTTAACATCAATGTGAAGTATAAGTCAGGAAAAACAGAGTGCTTTGGCGGATGCGTTGTCATGCAGACCTGACATGAGCTTGCTCATGTCACGACGGTGACGTTGTCAGTGACGGATTTGATCCGCGCCGCGTACGCGGGTGATGATATGTGCGTAGCACTGCTCCGGGCCCTCGATGCAAGGAGTTCGGAGACCTGGACAAGAAATTGTCGGCGCGTTTGCGCGCATGGTTACACTGATATTCGTAGAGTAACAAATTGCTGTATTATAGCACTGATTCAACGGATACGCCATGAATTGTGGTTCCTCACGATGAGGATTTAAAGACCGTATCTTCTCTGAGGCTCACGATACCCCCACTCAATGATCATCTCGGTCAGGAGATGACGTACTGCTCGGTGACGTTCCACTATTGGTGGTTAAAGCTGTACAAATGGACGATCACATATGTGCAAACGTATGAGACGTGCCAGAGGGTGGAACCTTATCCGAATGCGGTGGCGCCGCTGGCCAGTTTCCCGGTACCCTCCGGGTGTTGGTAGTCAATGAATATGGACTTTGTGTTTGGCCTGCCGAAGGATCCAGTAGGCAACACGGTTGTGGTGGTTTTTGTGGACCGTTTGAGCAAGATGTCTCATCTTGCGGTAGTGCCGGACACCATTGACGGTGCGAGTACAGCGACGCTGTTTGTGACTCGTATATTTCGACAGCACGAAGTAACGTTTCTGAAAGAGACCCAAAAGAAGTTTTAATCGACACTCTTCAGGGTGCCAAGCACCAAGTTGACTAAGCCAACAGCGGACCCTCTGCGGACCGATGGTCAGACTGAGCGCGTGATACACGTCGTCGAAGGCGTTCTTCGTAGCGTCTGCACTGCGACGCCGAAGCGCTAGAGCGCCATGATACCACTCGTAATGTTTGATCTGAACAATGCAGCGCATTCAACTACCGGTTACATGCTGTTCAACGTGAATGGACTTGTTGATCCTCGCGTCCCGCTGACGCCGTCATCCAATGGCTCAGGACTTGGTGGAGGAGGAATAGCCGAATGGCTAGTTGATGTAAGCTCCCTCACTGTCTAAAAAGAGGTCAATGACTTCTTATCTACCAGACTGAGTGTCCAAGGACACGTTTGCGATGCGATTGCTGAAAGCCAAGACATGCAGAGAGAATACAATGGCAGGAAGTTGAGGTTCCTCCTTGAATTGGAAAACCAAAATCGAAGATAGCGCTCAACACGCACGTTCACTTCCTTGTGGCTTTGCGGCAAGGTAGACAGCGAAAAAAGTTTGCACCTATCGCTCAAAGATCTCCTCATCATTTGCAGTGGTTTTGCCAGTGGCGAGCACCACAGGAATAGTCCACATTGCGGGTACATGAGCGCCTCCTCTTTGAGTGCAGGTACCTATCCTTTGTGATTTCTTGAGGTTCCAAGCAGGGAGCTCGGAGAGATTTTCGTTGGTCAAGCTCAGCTTGTGTAGTGCCCGACTACGTAGACGCCTAACGATCGAGTGATCGTATCTTTCGCTTTAGAAGCGGGATCCGCAGATCAGAAGCCGTGGGGTCTAAGACCGAGTGTGGATACGAGCGCATGAGAGCCGCCCTATGGGCAGCCTCCAGTTGCTGCTCTGTGCCTCGTCGAGGCGATTAGTACTGATACCATTCCCCCTGAACTCGAGAGGTCGGGGAAACGGACACGGTGTCCGCAAGGTTCAAGCTGGGCTCACGTCGCGCCGTCGGCACGCCCCATCTTCCTCGTCTTCCCATGCAGGGAAAGGAGTATCCAACTCGTACTTGGCTTCCTTTGAATCCTCGACAAAAGAATCTGTCGCCCGTGGCGGGCGTGGTGTGTGGCTTAAAATATGATCCCCGTGAAGCCGCGGACGTACTGTCCGGAGATACACTTTGTGCAGAAGAAGAAGAAGGGCTTTCCCCGCGTTCATCCTAGGAACCACTTAAGCTATTTTTTTCGTGTCATAGACTGAGAATTTATTGAGCGGAAAATGTTCAAGGATGTTCTTAAAGACGTGACGGTGTCTCAGTCACGCGAGCCTCGTATGAGGCGACGGTACAATGTAGATTATGGGGATTCACAATTTCGATGGAGAAAGTGTTGCGGGGTGACACGCACCCTTGTATGAAAGGGCGGGTCACACAAGATGGTGTGACCGTACATACGTGTGGATTTCACAAGTTGATGTAATCACACAATGGTGTGGCTACACCGTAACAAGAAGCCCCTTCGTGGTAGGATCGCCAGAAGTTATGCATATTACTATATCAGCTAGGTTTTGCGATATTAATTAGAAAAACCTAAGGTTTTAGATATTGGCTGCTCTGCCACAACAGCACATCCGTGTGACGGACCCACCATGCAAAGCTGTATAATTTCACGGGTAAATGGCATGATCTTTTCTACTTTTGAACGGGTTGAGCTGAAATAGAACTCAGGTTTGTAAGAACCCTTCACTACTTCAAAAAACTTTGATAACGCTGAAAGAAAGGTTCCTTGAATCACAAGATGGTGAGGCCACCGAAATCGTAGAGTCGGTACCGGAAAAAGGGGCTGAGCTCATAATCTGTAATGGATGATTGTATCGTTAAGAAAAACTCACAGAGCACTATGTGCGAGGGCCGCCTTCAAGGTTCTTTCTATCCTATATTATTTTGATGTGGCGACAAGTGACCAACCGAGCGTGTCCCCATCGGAAAGAGGGTGCATCATGAAACTGATTGGGTTTCCGGAACGAACTATTGTGATAAGCGATAGAGGTCCCTACACAGCAGCCGGCGTGACGTCATTGACGCATCTTCCGTTTTCATTCGGAAAGCGTGTTTGGTATGAGGTCAAATCTTCACATTCTGTGTCGACTTCTTGTGTCAGAAAGGCTAAGGGAAAGGACGGATTGTGCATGCTCATCGATAGGTAAATGCATTTACGATTCAAAAACAAACGCCGAAAGGGTGTGCGGTAAAAAATTAAGTCGACTGCATCTTGTTTAGTGCTCTTGGCATGGTTGATGGATACTGTCTGCTGCTCATAAGAGACGGTGATTTCTCTCTCACTGTGGTCAGACTCTGAGCGGGGGCTTTCTTAGGGGTTAGTTATGCCACAAAGACTGCAAACACACCAACAACATCCAGACGTCTGGCGATGCTTCTTTCTGTTTCAAATCTGCCATGCCATGTCGTACGTTACGCTGATGCCCCTAATGAGGTTGCGTATTGCTCTAAGCAGATGCCTAAGAGCATGAATGCGTTATCGCATTTTTCGGCTTGCTAGCTTCGAGCAGCTACCCTGATCATAACAAAGAGCTACTTGCAATGAGATATACCCTCGTCAAATTCACAGCGCACCTACTTACTCCAGGCTACATGTTGCGTACATCGACCTTGTCATCGCATCACTCACAGAGAATGTCAAGATTTTTTTTGCGTTTGTGTCGAATATACTAATGTAAGGCATTAGCTGAGTCAGCTTCATTTGGCAGCGGTGCGCTTTAACATCGCTCCAATTGTGAGCTGTGAATGTCGCAATAGTGACGTCGCGCCTCGATAAACCGACACGTCTAGCATACATGTCAAGCCTAACATGTATTGTGCTGCTAAAAGCTTTATTATGTAAGTAGTTTTATAGCTAAGCTGTTGCTTTATCAAAACGCGCGGTTGCACGTCTGCACCGCTAAGCCAAATCCCAAGGATTGATGTATGATAGCATTGTATATTGTAACACACGGCGTTTAGTAGTTTCCCATGATGGGGATCTCAAGTACAGATTACTAAAGCACGAGGTACCGCTTTGGGTAGTCATTAAGCAAAAAAATCTATGAGTGCTTTCTCAGCATGTACTGGTGAGTAAAGGTATATGTGGCCACGCGTGGAGCGCATCAGTGGAGTTTAACCTCGCCGTATGCGGTGCAATCTTTGGCCAATCGGTCGATACGGTCGCGTGTTTGTAGCCTATCATGATGCATCTGGTTTTTCAGAAGAATCGTTTGGTAATGCGGGCATTGCTGTTCTTCAGGTCTGTCTGGACACGATGACTCATCTTGCTGCGGTTAGAGATGATGTGACCGGTGAGGACACAGCCAAACTGTTTTTAACAAAGCGTTTTTGCCTACATGGCTTGCAAGTAGCCAGTGTACTCGAAAGTGATATTAAAGTTTTCTAAGATGCTCGACACCAGTTTGGATACGTCGATTGCTGGCAAGTCGCAACTAGCTGACCAGATGATTAATCCCGAAGCACTTAAGAGGAAATTCATCGAATTGCTTCCACTTGTTGGGGTAACGTAATTTATCGTAGTATATATCCCAGCGGGTTTTAACTCATTTTGCATGAATGGCTTGGCGAACCCCCGTGTGCCTTTGGTACGGCCACCAAGGTGCTTCAGTCTTTGTGGAGGGGGGCTATCCATTTAGAAACAACTTGCCGATATCAGCCCGGCTACTCTTCATAGCAAAATCGGTGGGTTCACCGTAATGGGATTGATCATCATGTGCATGGTACGCGACGCTGTGGGTGAGAGCCAAGACAAATAAAGGCAGCATATTGATGCTAGAGGCGGGCAGAACACCGAAGAATATCTGTGGGGCAATGTGTTTAATTGGATGAAATTATTCACCTACCCACACGTGCAGTGTCTACAGTCATTCAAACCAAGTTGCGATCGCGCTACAAAAGCGATTAAATCATACTTCGAATACCTCGAAGCGAATGATAATGCCTACGGAGCTCAATGTGAATTTACTGAAGCCATTCCACGATTCCGCTCTTACCAGCCAGTCGCGCGCTAAGAATTCCGTTTATGACGAAGCACCGTCTCCATCATCTTTTGTAGTTCAGCCCTCTTGTGACGCGGTACTGAACCATTTGAAGTGCCCCAAGCAATGATAAAGCAAAGATAGGAATCCGATATCC
This sequence comes from Plasmopara halstedii, assembly GCF_900000015.1. Taxonomy (NCBI): domain Eukaryota; phylum Oomycota; class Peronosporomycetes; order Peronosporales; family Peronosporaceae; genus Plasmopara; species Plasmopara halstedii. The sequence continues at coordinate 215,063 of NW_020187031.1, read as the reverse complement.
GGCCCATTCCAGCCACGAACGTGCGCGACTCTCGGACCGAGTCTACTAACCTTTAAAGCCGAGCAATCCAGCCACGAGAGTGTCGACCTTCGTCAGCACTGTTCGATGATCAAGAAGCGGCCCACTTCCACGTAGAATATCAGGCGGACCGCAGGGTCCGTCAGGGCTAACCTAGAAAGTGGTGAAGAGGAAGTGTTCCCTCAGTCGGAAACTTGTGGGGCGGTCGAGGATCCACATCGACAAAATTGCCCTAGTGTCATGGCTGCTAACGACCTGTTAAATTCTCGGCCATATACTCTTCTAAAGACGAGATAGGGTCGCGTGTCGCAACGCGCCTGACTGGTTGCAGGTGACCGACCTTGCGGTGAAAAATACTGCTCCAGCTGTCTCATATAGACGAGTGGCGCTATTATCAGCAAGTTTTTTATCTGTCATCTTGACGTCCGCATTGTGCTCGCGCAGCAATAAGGCTAAACACAGTGAGCGCCTACTGTCTCTAGTTAGCGGCTAGGCTGTGTATCACCGAAGATGTGCGGTCGGGACTTAAAAGTCTCCAGGACCGTTTTCATCGAGGAAAGCCTTGGCATTCTCACTAAGAATTTCATTTGGCGCGTCGTTTGCGAATATTGCAGTTTTTGTGATAGTTTGTCGAGCCATCTAATTTGGTGCGCTGAATCGAGCTCTCAGTGCAAGTACACTTAGTATAGCAGTCAAGATAATACACCGAGAGTGATCTGTGCGGAGCTTACGGGAGTATCGCTGCAGGTAGGATGATTCTTTTGCAGCTAGTTGTGATCGCTCAGAGCTCATCGTGTATTATTGTGCCAAGTCTAGAGGCCCTTGACATGCAGCCTCAAAAACACTCAAATAAAGTGTTTACCCCGACAAATCAAAGCTAATATATGTTGGCTCATGGCAGCATATCAATTCACATTAAGCCATTATTGACTGATAATGATGGAATTTGCTTTAAACTGATTACATCAATAGGATGTAGCTTCCCGGTCTTGTGAGGAGTCAATGTCAAAAAATTGTCTTATCTCTCCCTAATTGCTATTCTTAGCGGAAGCGATGATTCTCTTCCACGTAGACGTGACTGATCAAAGTTATCCGCAAGTGAGCTGAAATAGACTTAGAGGTCATTTGTCGAGATGAATGAATAAGCTCTAAAAGACTGAAATGGCGTGAGAGAAGTCGGCCCCATATATGCCCAGGACAGCTCGCTCAGATTTACTTGAAGCTTTTCTTTTTCCTCATTCAGTCGATAGGAGCGAATGCTATACTTTTGTAATAATGTGACCTAGAAAGTAGGATCCTAGAAAGTTTTGGTTACGAGGAAGGACTTTTGCGAGTAGAATTCAATGCACGTTGTGAAAACTTGCTCCAAAACCCTTGAAAAAATATATTGCACTATCAAGCTAGAAAAATATGTTTCAGGACATGTATTGCATTCGAAGAGCTGCAGCTACAAGACCCGATTTTATAGTAAATAAACGAAAGTTTTAACTGGTCCAAAACATTAACAGGATGTATTTGCCGTGATAAGCTTCATTTGTTGCTACACTCTACTTCATTATCAGTATATTGCAGAAAATATGAGATGGTAAGCAACATGACCACTGATAGACCTCCATAAAATAAAACTGGCTGCGTCGGGCTAGCGCTACAGGCCACTTATTTTTCTTACACGAAGAAGACATATGCCATGTGTATACACACTCCTAAACCTAGATGTATGCGGTTAGGCGTCGATAGGTGTATGCCACACCATAAGGTTGGGCAGTTGTAGATAATATTCTTGTTTTTTGCTAGAATAAATAATATTTTTCAAGCACACTTTACAATTTTATAGAATTACCCTACAATTAGTGTTCTAGGCCTTATATCGGACAAATTACGGATATTAGAATTAGCTAATACCAGTATCGAGAAAGTTGAACGTTCGTAAAAAGTACGCCGTTCCCTGTGGAAGCTGCAAGTCATATGGTTCAAATTGACCCGTCGTATTAAATGCTAGCGCTACGAACGAAATGCTTACGTCAATACTATGATACTTACCGCTATCGTATAGTGTTTTCTTTGATTGCCAGGATTCTCCCCAAAACAACATCTCAATTCAGTCTTCCCAGCCGTTTTTACATCACCAGTATACACAGATTAAAATTAGACAAATTCCAATTGAATCTTCAAGTGTTTTATCAAATTTCAAAGGTTCTTAGTAATTTTTTATTTACGGAACGCCATCCGTTCCATGCAGTTTATAAATTTCGTAAAAGCTTCAAGATGGCGTCCGTGGAAAGCCTATGGTCGCCTTCCTCGGCTTCTTTCCTGGCTACTACACCACCTTTAAGTTCTTCAACCAGTTCATCGTCTGCGCCGTCATCTCCTGTTTCGAATTTACCACCTCTGAGTCCTCCACTCTCAGTCAAAGCAATGCAATCGAGTGAAAATGGCGTGAATCTACCGTTTTCTGGTGGTCCGGACTTTATGGACTACAAAACTGTAAATTTTACAGTACCACCGCGGCCATTAGACCGACGTGGAAGTCGAGAGACAAATCGTCCTCTTTTTAGTGAACGACAGCGTTTTACTCCAACAGCAGATAAACTTGTGCTTGTAATGGTTGGACTTCCTGCTCGTGGTAAATCATTTATTGCCAAGAAATTATGGAAATATTTTTGCTGGAAAGGGCTTAAGTGTCAAGTCTTTAACGTTGGTCAGCTTCGACGAGCAACGAGCTTTGGAAAGAAGCAAGATCATTCGTTTTTTGATCCAAATAATATTAAAGCGAAGGAAGAGCGAGAGAATCTTGCACTTGAGGTATTGAAACAAGTTCAGCGATGGTTTTGTGGGGAAAATGGAGCAAAAGGAGGTGATGTGGCAGTTTTTGACGCAACAAATACGACAAAAACACGACGAAAAGTACTTACCGAGACATTTCGTGCATTTGCTGAAGAACACAAGACGAGTGTTCACGTGGTGTTTATTGAAAGTATTTGTACGAGTGAAGCGGTGATTCATGCTAATGTCAAACAAAAGATTGAATGCAGTCCAGACTATCAAAGTATGCCGGAAGAAGAAGCGTTTGCGGACTTAAAACAGCGTTTAAAAAATTATGAAGCAGCGTACGAAGCGCTTGAAGACGCAGAAGGCTGCAGTTATATTAAACTTTTTGATATGCAGTCAAAAGTGCATGCCAAAGGCATTTATGGCCATGTTGCCAAGTCAATTTTGCCCTACATGATGAGTTTTCACATTGCTCATCGTCCTATTTGGCTCGTACGTGCGGGACATTGTAACGAAGTGCGACGAGACTTTCGAGCTATTATCAAAGATCCTTGTATTGCACCTCGTTCAGCACATTTGAGTCCACTTGGTGTAGATTTTGCGTACCGTCTTGGCGAGTTTGTCAAGCAGCGGACTATTGTGTGGATGGAAAATGAAAGCATGACACATGAGGATGACCCGACCGATTGTCTTGTCATGACGTCGACACTGCCGCGAGCTGTCCAAACGGCTGATTTCTTACCTTATGGGAAACGAAGTACGTTACTATATATTAGATCAGAAAGGTTCCGTACGTGCTGATGTTTCTTTGCTTGTGTCTCTTAGTGCAAATGGCGACGCTTAATCCTTTGGACAAAGGCGAATGCTATGGAATGACGATGGATCAGATGAAGGATCAGATGCCAGAAGCTTTTGCAGCGTACGAAAAAGATCCTTGGCGTACGCGTTTTCCCGGTGGCGAGTCATATCAGGATCTCATGATGCGTCTTGAACCTGTACTCATTGACATTGAGCAACACACAGGGCCTGTACTCGTTGTCTCGCACATTTCGACATTGCAAGTACTATATTCTTACTTTTTGGGCGCACCTATCGAAAGCTGTCCGAATCTTGAGATCCCGTTCCATTCGGTGCTTGAGCTTGTGCCTAATCAAGACGATTGGACCAAGACTGTATTTAATATGCGCGCATAAAGTGTACGCACCTCCCTTCGTATTCTACTTTCTTACGAAGTCCATCCTTCTGTACGCACTAAAAGAAATTTCTAACACGATATATCTCATCTTGAAAGTTTGGGTGGTTATTCAAATGGTCTTTAATATACTGCTGACACTGTTTTGACAAATGTTCTTGTTTCAGTTCCACATTATCGAGGAGAAACATCTTTCATCCTGTTCCCTTTAATACAATTTCGAAGTCACGACCATTTTCGACCTTGAAGCGAAAGCGACTTTGATACTGTTGATCTTTTTGAGGGTGGAAATCGACAGAAAGATCTAGTGGTGCGTGAAGAAATGGGTGACAGAATCTCGTGTCTTTACGCAATCGAACTCGCATTGAGTCAGAGATATCAAGATATCCTTCATCCGACTTAAGTACTGGAGTTGGTCCAACGAGTACACCTGTAAGCTGTGAGAATGTAAAAACTTCCGGCTTATCAATTAAGTGCGCGTCATATCGACGCATTTCTTCTTGTTGAACTCGTGTAATCGACTTTGGTCTTGGTATATGCTGAATTGAAAAATGCGCGGGTACAACTGTTGGATTTGCAAGGCGTAAGACAATTGAACGAGATGTGGTAACTTGTCCAAAGTTGATGATTGATGGTGACACGACTATAGCAGGGCGCAGGACCACTGCAGTCAGTCGAATCGTTTGGATTGATTGTGTGGAGAAAAGAACTCGCAGCTCACCATCGATTTGATTATGAAGAGACTGCAGGGAATTGCATTGGAAATTAGGTAAATGACTTGTCTGAAAATTCGCTGGAAGGAATCGCAAATCGATATGCACAGACATTTGCGGCGGTAGCAAAAAGATGTGGGACTCGCTCATAGTTGAGGGTCGACGATGTGCTGCAGATAGATTTTTCGATGATAAGGGATGTCGTGGTGCTAGTGAGACGGCGTTCGTGACGGCAAATGGACCTTCAGACTCCAGTCGAAACGTTACTTTTGTCCCTAATCGATTCAGTAAAACAATCTGACGAAGATGTGATGGATGTGCCTTTGATACAGACAAGAGTGTGGACCAAGTCGTGAATTTGATGTGGTACGGATGAAGCATTGGATTGATTGTCGGTATAGAGCTGGAAGTTTTCGCGTTATGTGCATCTAGAGCTTGTGAATTCAAAGCATGAGCTTGATCGCGAGGTTTATCAATAAACAGCTCAGGCTCGATTGTATCAGCTGAAAGAAGCACACTAAGACACTTAATACTGAGAGAGGAACCAGGAGCTCTTCCCATCACTGGCCCTGATTTCCGTCCAAGTGCATTTGCCATGCGCACTACAGCAAACGCTTTTCCAACTGCCGTTGCACGACGGTTGTTACTCTGATGCTTCAAATTGATTGAGCTAGCATCTAGTTGAGAATTTTCCGAAGAAGCGACATCAGACAACGTCGCATTTGATTTTATATTCGTGTCTGAGTGCTTCGTATCTTCATTTTTCGGGTCATACCAATGAGCATCAGCCAATAACACAATTCGCGAAGGCCCTAGAGTATTTGATGGAGGCTGAAACGTGATCCGAAATGGCACTAAACTAAACGCTGGAACCATCGCTGTCTTTGGCTCAATTGTAAATGGAAGAATAGCTTGACTGTCGTGGTCGCACGGAGTGATCTGCAAGTGCAATTTCGATGCAAAGTCTACGCGTAACGTGACTCTCACCTCTTGATCTTCGCTTCCACTTTCAACCAATTTCCACACAAGACGAGCTTGCTGTGGTCCACGATTTATGACACTTAAGGTTTTTGTGATTGCATTGGATCGCACGCACACTGCACCAAATTTTAGTGTTGGTCGAGAATTCACAGGATTATCTTCTATCAATGGCTTGTTAAAATACAACCCAACGCAGTTGCGCTTGAATGTCAAGGGACTACCAACAACGTTTACATGAGTGTGTAAAATGATAGGAAGTGCGCCGGTTGCTCGACAAATAATGTCATCGACATAAGTACCAGGCATGTTATTAAAACAAAGAATTTGAACGACTTGTTGTTCCCATGGAGGGATCGATACAGATGAGGGGGAAATGTCAAAAGCCACTCCACGATTGTCGCGCAATATCTGACGCGCTTCATCTTCTTCGACTCGTTGACGAAGATATTTACGTCCACTGGATGATTGATAGCAATATTCATTTTCTTTGGCATTTGAAAGGCGAGAATTGGCATAGGTTTTGGATGGTATGAAAGGAAGTTCAAGCTTATCATTTTTAAACGATGTCTGTTGTGCACGGTTAAGATTCTCGTTATTTTTCAATACCAAAGTTGAAGACGTAGCTGCTGCAGGAAATCTCTTTGCTTCTAGCGTTAGAAGCGCTTCAATGCCACTGTAGTTCTGGATTAAAAGATTTAGTACTCGTTTTTCTCCAAGTGGTACACAATCTCCAAAGGCCAGTTTCGGAACACTGTTTACTTGTGGCTCTAAGTCACAGTCAGAAAGCGATATCTTACGTTTAAGGGCAATCTCCTTTGGAGACTCTGGTAGTTTAATAGCCGACGTAGACTCTTTTGCTCGATAATCTGAAGGTAGTGGAGCTTGCACCAAGCTGTATGACAGAACAAGCCCCTTGTGACTGCTACTCACTTCGAGTCCTAAAGGACCTGACATTCCACGCACACTACACGCAAAAATCACTGAAAATCGACCAGTTTGTCGTGGTGTGTAATGTAACGTGACAGCAAGTCGTGCTTTTGAGTGAATGATGCCTTCCTTTGGTACAAACGAGACAGTGTAAGCTCGAGATGTTCCTTCAGGTTCTACAAATTTGAAAGCAGTTTCAAGGTTTGAAGCATTTACAAGTTCAAAACTTCGATGAATCTCGACTCCTAAGTAAATTATCCCAAGCGTTAAGTGGGAAGTTGAGAGAAAAACCTCTGCACACTGAACTTCAGCACGACTTGAGACTGCAGCGTGTGAAATTTTATTGCCAGTAAATGTCCGTTCTGGGGCTGTTTGACAGCGGAAAAGACCGCGAAAACGTTCGGGAAATGATCCTGCCATGCAAATTGCTTTCAATGTGAAGAGCTCGCCAGGTGCTAGCACGCCAGCATCAGGAGCAAATGTGACAATAGCTCGTGGTTGGGATGTTCGTGATGTAAATAAACTACGCTCCGTGTCATTGCCAGAAACAAAGGAAGTTGATGAACGTCGTGAAATGACCGAGTCTTTCGAGTTCGATCGTCGAAGCTTTGGACCCGGTGACGACTGTGTTAAATGGTTGATTCCTGACTCATTTTCTGGTGTCAATCCTAACTGTACGAACTTCCAGTCTGTCGTCACGGTACGTGATGGATTTCGGATTGTAATCACCGACTCGGCGCCCGTTCCAACTAACACAGGCCCAAAATCAATTTCTCGTGTAAGAATTTCAATCTCTGCCCCAGCAACGCGACCTTCAAGAAGTAACCAACGCTCACAACGTGGACTTTGTAAGTTGCAATTGTCAATACGAGAGACAAGTTGACAGGGTACACTAAGTGAGAATGAGCCAGTACAAAAAGGTGTGAATGTCACTTCAATACTCTGATGTCCTAAAGGCTCTATTTCTCCTGTAAGTGGCCGAATTGCAAGTTCAAATGGTGGGATTTCTTCATTTTGAACCAAAGTAGAAAGAGATGAATCATGCATGGTTAAGTGTCGCTGTCGTGTTTGAGTAATATCCCAACAGAATGCAATGCGAGCATTGCATTGATTGATTAATTGCACGGTTGACAAGTAATTCTGTTTGGAGTTGAGTATATGAACGGATTGAGAACCCGAATCAGGTGATTTGTCTCGAAACAAAGTCCAGGAGTTAATGAAAGCAGGAATGATCGTAAAACTACCATGTTTTCCACGTCCATGAAGTTGTATCGAGAAGACTGGCATTGCATTTTCTACTTCAGTAGCTGTAGAATCCAAGTGATCTATCAAATTAGATTTTGATATACTACACGCTGAAATGTCATTAATCATTAATATTGCCTGACACGCGTAAGTACAAGCTTCAGTCGGTGAAAACCCGATCGTAAATTTGTTTGTCGATAACATTTCAAACACACCAGTCTTTGGGTTAATACAAAACGGTGGCATCCACTTTGATTCATGTGAAACTACGTTCGTCTGGTCCTTGTTTTCATTATATAACGAATGGATATGCCAGAAATATTTCACATCAAGAGGAGTTTTATTCATGATTTCAAGCGATTGTTGAGCACTGGCATTTACAATCACCTCGTCTTTGAAAACCATACGATCTAAAAGACCCATATTAGGGATACTTGTATCGATTTGTACGTGATTTATTTTCGTGGCTACTACTTCCACTTGACAGCCCCGACCAACCAATTCAAACACTTTCACAAGACAATTATCACAGACCATCACAAAGTTTTCTCGCTGTTCGTGACTTTCAGACGGAATGTAGATAAGCTCTAAAATGACACTTTGGCCTTTTGCCAGCTCAAAAGCAGTGGGTTGTAACGAAAAAGGACCGATTTTCATTGTAGCGTCCAACATATTACCGTTTTCGAGCATTTTCACCACTGTATCAACTGTCGAATTCTCAAGCTCACGATGGTGCAATTGAGAATAAGCGAATTCAGTGAGAATCCAAAATTTCGCTTTGCCTCCAAGATTCTTACATTTGAGCGATTTTACAGAACGTCCACCCACAAGAGTGTTCTGAGCTTGGATGACAAGAGGTAACGTCAATTCTGGAGATTCTCGGCTTGCTACAAGTGGAACTATCATAGTACTTGAGTTAGAAGATCCTTGAGTTTCCGATTGCATAGTTTCATACTGAACTGAAAAACTGTCGGTAAAGTCGGCACGAGAATTTGGTGTAAATCGAATGCATACTTCAATATGCATTCCAGGTGCGACTTGATTCCGATCTGTTGGAAACTTTATACTAGTTAGTGTAAAGAACATGGTGCTAGGTGAAAGGATCCGTGCACATCGAGATAGCACGCTAACATTGCGAACATAAACAATTTGCTCATACATGCCACCTATATCGTACGTGGAGAATAGAATGGGGGGCTTGGGTGCGACGGCAAAACATGGTGGATTCTTCTCATTTCCTTTAGCAAGATTATGTCTCGTCATTTTCGATACATCTTGTATTGAATACCGCGGATTTCGCACGAAATTGAGTTTACTTTGCATCCGCTTGAGAATTGCTCTATTTTTTCGCTTTTCAACTGGGTTCATTGACTGAAGTTGACCGTGGATGTTTGCTTTGAGTAGATGAGCCGACGCTGCAGTTGCACGTTGTACTGCATGAGCAGCTTTGATGTCTGCAATATCATGCTTATGGTGCTCAAGCGTTGCTTCTGTGCGTATATTAAACGACGTTGTCGTGTTAAGGTACCCCATATATTCTTCTTTTTGGCTCTCTTTCCCTGTTCGTTTTACCAATTTCTCCTGATTACCACTAAGATGCTGTCGTTTTTCCTCGTACTCGACCATAAACGTCTTTGCGTATAGTAATGACTCGACAAACTCACCAAAATCGGATCCTTTATCTTGAGCAAGCTGCAATTCATGATCGTTGAGCCTTAAATTGGTCGGACCTATCGGTATCTGCGCTTTTAAAACTAATCCCTGGTCACTTAAGTTCTGAGCAAATTGAGCATCGGCCTCAGCCGCTTCTTGTTGCCTTAATTCCATAAATTGAAGCAGTGAGTTTGCTCGTTCGTGTTTGCGTTCAAACTTAAGCGCAATTGCCTGCTTTCGAGCTTGAGCTTGAGCCACAAAAGGACTTTCCTCTTTCACCTCTTGCTCATTCAGATCGTCGTTGTTTCCAGTCTGTTGTACTTCCCTTTGTGCTTCCGACGTATCACTGATTAATCTTGCTGACTCACTCTCACTTAAAACTTGGATAGCTTGGTCACGAATTTCGGGCTTATCGTAAAAAGTGTGAAATGCACGTCGAATTACGTGCGCGGTAGCTCCTACCGCCACATGATTCGGTTCATTCTGCTCTTGAAACTTTTCAAGCCTTTCGCATTCTTCATGATGCATCTGCAATGCAATATCATCTGCTACAGCATCGAGATCCAAAGTTTTTGCTGTTTGGTCAATCTCGTAGTCGCTGGTACTTGCTGCTTTCGATTTCGATGCTCCTGTCATCAGCTTGCGTCGTTTCAAGATTCGCATACATAAAATATATTTCAAGGGTTTTTAATCTTTTTTATCTCAATTCGCAATCACAGTACGTAAACAGTGTCGCGTGATTTGCATTTTGACTGCTGTCGTGATGGGATGGTCGCACACCTTGCACAGAAAGAGCATCGACTCAACGCATCCACGTTCACAAACGCACAGAAATTGGGTTTATACGCTCTATCCAGGATCGGAGCCGATCACTTCAGCACAATTTTGATTCACCTCTCAGCATGTCCTGAGGGAATAAATTTCCTTACACAACGCCACCAGTTCATCCTAGATCTAAAAACGAGGTAGCGAATTCGTGTCGGAAGTATCTTTGCTAGAAATGTAACTATTGTTTATCCAAATTGAGTTTGCGCCGGTACTAATATCCAGATCTCCACACTCTAATCGGGAAAATCCGTTAGTTACTTAAGAGGCTTATGTGACAGATAATTATAAGCATCTTGCAAGTCAATGCGAGAGATATAGTGACGTCGTTGCTATGGGTAATGACACATACGTGCATGATTCCAGTACGCTAGTATTGACACATAGTGCAGCGGTAAATAGGTGTGAGATTGTGAGTCAATCTTGTGTGTCGTTGGAGTTTTCCTTTTATCGCCTTTTTGTTTTGGCTCCTTTGTCGGCTTCCGAGTGATCCATACAGTCCACGAGACCACACAAATTATATTGTCAGCCATTCAAATTACGTCAACTGAGACTCTTCTTTTTGACTACATATGTATGAATTATCTGTGCTAGGTCAACTTTATTAAAGCTTCTCCAATGCGGCTTCTACCTCAGCATCGCTAGATACGATAAAGCTTTTCGTGCCCGCCTTTTCCAGCAGTGCCTCAAATTTCTCCACATCCGTGTCAGCATCGATTTTCTTCAACAGCGCAGTGGCTTCTGCTACAGAAATTGACTTCACCCCTTTTTCAGCTTTGTCAATAAAGACAGCAGCCTTTGGATGGTCTACAAGATTATTGCACGGCACATTCACAGCCATACCGTTTTCCAAAGCCACCACGCGCTTTTTCGACAATTTGCTGGCAGCGTCCACAACCGCGCCACCAAAGAAAGACGTCACACCTAAAGAGTTCCAGATGTTTAAATGAGCACTATAGAGCTGACCCTTGTTGATGGCTGTAGCACGTCCAGATCCAGTGGCATTAAAAACAAGTGCTACCTTGTCATCCGTCATTAAAACATCCGACGGAACCACAAGAGACTCGGATTCAGTCACATTGAGTAGCTTCTTCTTGGCAAGACCAACAGCGTCTTGAACAGTCGATAAATTAGCTGCACCCGTGATTACAACTTTAACAAAAGTTGCTCCATCGTCATCGTTATCAATAAGCAGTTGAGCTTGAGGCTCTTTTCCTTTAAACTCACCACCAGTAGCTACGTAAACCACAATCGGACGAGCAGCATGTGGATCTTTAATTGGCACACGCACCAGTAGATTCTGGGCAAATAGTGCTACCAATGGAGAGTCTGAAATGACACGTACACGCGTGCGATCATCCTTGAAAGATCCAACAGCACCGTCTTGTGTAAACAGATTGGGTTCTGTAGACAGGTGCTCCGTCACCTTTTCATACAGACCTTCAAAGGTATTGAATACGATATTGACGTCAACCTCTTCAATTTTTACGCTCTTGCCAGCTATTAAGAATCACATAAGCAAGACGAAAGAGATTAAGTTATTGTAACAACAAATTACCACAAGCTTACCAGGCTTCTCGTGCTTAGCAAGTTCTTCAAGCTTGGACCAGCTAAGGTTGCGGAAGGCATCACCATGAGGTGTCACATCATCTCCCGCAAGAGACCAATTAAATTCGATATTTAGACCTTCGTGTTCTTCTGGAAAGTCCTACTTGCAAGAAGCATTTAGTATCTGGTATCGATTCTTAATGTAAAAGCTGCAAAGCGTGAGCTACTGTGCGTACCACGACAAACTTGTCAGCAGCGTGTGGGGAAACACTGAAGCGACGTAGAAAAGTACGTTGCCCTTTAAACGAACGGAACACCTGAAGACTTTGACGGAGTACCATGGGAGCGACTGACGTGAGGCTGAGATATAAAGTACTATTAATCGCACTTAATATTTTTACACAACCTATAATAGTATTGTAAGTTTAAAATATGAATGTCTCGCTAGTGGCGTATGGTTTGGCTCCGTCAATTCTCGGTATGAAGACAATAGACATTCATGCAGATGAAGATGTGAGCTTAATAGTAAATGAAAGATTGTGATACGTTCCAATTGTACAGCTGCGCTATTTCGCGCAGGTTTTCGATATCAGAAAGACCTTGAGAATATTTCAGCCCGTGATTTAGCTTGTGGTCCGTAATGATAGAAATTATCAAACAGATTTCAAATGTATAAGTACTGAGTTTCATGCTGCTACAGAAGCAAAGATTGATGTGAAAGATGCAGTAGAAGTGCTGGAGATTGTACGAAGTGAAGATAAGGTAGAAGCTGTAGGGGTTACAGCCCTTGATCTGCTCCAGGTTGAGGCCATACATTTGAAGGTTGCTATTCGAGAATTTGACAACTGAGAATTCTGTTAGAAATTAAGTCAAAGCAAGCCAATTTCAATGGGACTGCAGATGGATAGATTGCTGGGTGGTGGCTTGCAACGGGGAGAAGTTACGGAAATTTGTCAGTCATGCATTTTGAGAGCTTCGTATCAAGTGTTCAAGACAATAATCTATACATTTGCTGAAAAGGTGGAAGTCCAGGGTCTGGAAAAACGCAGTTCGGGCAAGTGTTTGTAGTATGACGAGTTCTTGACGAATTGGCTGACTTATCAATCTGATACTGAGCAGGATTCATGCTTGCTTAGCTGCTCAGTATGTTGTAAATGCGTCTGGGAACCCTTCATCTGCTATATTTATTGGTCTGTGGATATCTTAAACAAATGCCTTGTATCAATACAGCTGATAAAGTCGATGTTAATGAACAGATAGTGAAGGTAGTTTTATCGTCGAGCGTGTGGCATCAATGGCAGAGCACTTTATAGCAGATTTCAGCCAAATTTGCTCGAATAAATTGGTATGTCTGTCCTGTAGAGAACCATTTCTTTTGGAATCGCTGCTTTATTTTACCAAAACATCTGTGTAGTCGCGAGATGATTTATTGCGAGGAATTTCATACTACAGGGTGCACGATTTTGTCGAGCAAATGGAAGTCTTGCACTCGCTTTCTATTCAATTACAAACGATGCCTGAGGTTGTTGAGAAGCGAAAATTCGAATATTTCTAACTTTTTCTTTCAGTGCAATCTGCTTGTCATTGATACGATTGCTTTTCACTTTCGTCACGGATTTGAAAATTACGTCCAAAGAGCACGAGCGCTGGACGAAGTAGCTGTTTTTCTACATAATTTAGCTACTGATTTCAATATTGCGGTAAGTTTGACATGAAGTTTTATCGAGCTCGCACGTTATCGTGGCTATTGCCGCAATGATTGTAGATCGTATTGATTAACCACATCACTACAAAGTCGACTGCGATCGATCGACAAAGCTCGCAGGAGCAACCAGCTTTGGGTGGGTTTCGTTGATATCCTTTGTTACTGCTATATGACTCAATTTATTTCCATATAAGGTGACGGCTGGGCTCATTCTATTACAAGTCGGATAGTGTTTGGATGGGAAGTACGTGGATAATGTGATTTGTTATCACATTGAAAATGTTAAGTAATGAAGGTATGATCTTGCAGACAAACTGTCGAATTGCTAGTTTGATCAAGTCGGCCACACTAGCACATCATTCTATCGCTTTTCAAGGTCAACTAGACTGAAACTTTTAGTAGTTGTTAATCAATAATCCTGACTATCATGCTGATTCAGTATCGGAGCGAGGATTACGCGATGTGATTGAGGACAAGTAGTAGGAATACTTTTCTAACGAAGATGGAAAGGAAACTCGTTGTTCAGCAAAATCAATATAAGCTACCGTACTTCATTTCGTTCCTACGTGCTCTAAACAAGCGCTTCCTGCTTCTGGCATGCCAAACCCATGTGGCCAGCATAGCACTCGCATGTTCCTGTGTCATAGTCACAAGTGCCTCGACCCGCACACTCGGAGAGTTCAGTAAGTGGACGATATACCGCCGTATCTTCAGCTATCATGTTTGAAGTGCCCAATGTTATTGGATACACTTCCTTCACGACGCATGTGCCAGCAGTGACACCAGCAGTCATTGGATGTTGTCCCTTTGTATTATGCGCAGCCACATTACATCCCAACAAATGCTGATACCCAGTGGAGCCAGGCTCTGACGAAAAGATCACCTCACAAACGCCCTTAATTTGGGTTCCGCCACCTGCAAACGCAGCAGCATCAGTATTGATAAACTTATTGATCGTTCCATACCCCGTTGCATCTGTTGGATCCGAACGCGTGAACGCGTAAAACCTTCCAACAGCCTCAACGCTAACGGTATTAAGCACGTTATTTGGCAATCGTCGAAGCGCCTTCTGAATGTTTAAACAAGTAGTTGCATCATCAAAAGTGGAGCCTGATCCACCAAACGTAATCTTTTCCGTCGTATACGCATTTCCGTACGGATCGTAGTACGTTAAATACCCATTACCTCCTGGTTTATCAAAAATGATCGCTTGTACCATATCGTATTGATTCGGGGTAAGCGGATCATCGCCTTTTGGACACATACGCCGTGAACAATCGTGGCCTTCATAATTGGCATCACATACACAACCCATAATCTTTTCTTGGTCCCAAAGCGTGTACTTTCGATTCGTCACGCCACCAATTTGCTTGTGAAATGTATCAGACGCTAATTCTTCCATAAATTCACATGTACCGTGGCCACTGCAGTCATTTGGACATCGCATTCGGCGACACCCACTGCCAATGAATCCGTCGTCACAATTACACTCTCCAGTTGCTCGATCACACTTGCCACGGTTACCACACTCTGCGTAGTAGTGGGCATCATCGTCTCGCTGAGCCGTATCATGCCACGCACGAGTATATGGACATTGTCGATCCGAGCAATCTCCACCCATCCAATTTTGCATGCATTGACAAACGTCGTTAAGACCACATTTACCATGTCCAGAACATTTGTTAGGACAAGCCCCTTGCACCATAGGCGGAATCATGAAAACTACCGCTAACGCCATAACAAATGGCCACATGATCAAAACTAGGTTTGTATTGCGACTTGAGATGCTAAAAGGTGAAAATCCTGATGTGATCAAACTATTGATCCATGAAACGACGTCCGTTAGATAAACGACTTCGTGTGCGATCTTACAAGGCGTCATTAAGTGACCATTGACACACGATCTTTGTGAAAAGACGTCAGTAAAACAATAGAAAATGTTTAACACTTAGTGGTGGCAAAAAGTTTCTCAATAAGTTGCTCTCCTATATGAATAGCGCCAACCACCCTGCAATTAACGCAATGCCCCCAATCGGCTATATACTCATCAATACAAACGCTATATTAACACATCGCCAAGTGGTTATATATATTGAAATGACGCACTGTGATCATGCCGAGTTTCTTCTGTTCCGTAAGCGTCATGACATATAACGAGCCTGAGAAGAGCAACGTACCTCCGGCTATGAATCCTCCCGCAAGTGTTGGTCGCCGAGACATTGGCGCGGCTAAAAGCACTACGGAGTGAATGAGCTGATAGTGCGCTGCAGTTTCCCAGTTCTTGAGCATGTGTGGATCCTTGACATGTTTTTTAAGTCCATGAGCTCCAAAAGCCCCTTAAAATTAAAGTCACATGCGTCATCAAAAGTGGAAGCATCGAACTCATGATCGAAGATTTATATGCGTACACACCAAGAAGAATACCAGTGGCACCGGAGAGTGCTCCGAGTTTCCACCAAATTGAGGCCGCTGGAGAGATCACACTTGCCTTCATAATCAAACAAGTTGGGATAATCACCTGGGACTATTTCTATTTAACCCACGCTGAGGAAGTGGCTTTTAAAACTTAGTAAGCGGATATTTCGTGCGAAATTCATCAGAAATTCTTAAACCTAATTTTCAAAAACATCAAAAACGCACATTATAGCAAATAAATACAATCAGATCTAGTATCTTTGTCAATCAGTTTGCTAAGGTGATGCTGCTGACATGAAGAGAACTCTTGTGTCTGAAAGAGCGAGCTATTCCGCAGCCTTTAGCAGACAATTCTTTGTGGCTTCGCATATTCATATAAAGGATCGATTCCGTATTGAAGCGCAGAGGATAAAAATTGTACGCTCCATCCAGGGCAAAATCAAAAGCCTCTACAAACGCTAGGAATCCATCAAATTGACAAAGTTATACAATAAATCTTGATAGTTTGTAAATTTGATACTTCTGAGTTCTGCTCTGAGCCCAAAAAACAAAACAATAGTGAAGTTAGTACGTCCGTTGTATATACGAAGAGGTACTCCTGGCAATAATTCTCGCTGATTGACGCCTTTGTATGTCTCACTATATCTGGGCTATATTCTAGAGATACGCAACTTATGCAGCTGGTTGAGCTTGTGACCGAAAAAGGATCATCAGCAACCACAAGGCTAAGAATGGATGCATTTTTATTGGCGTTGCACCTCTGGCAGAATTGAGCCTAACGGCATACCGTATACTTTGCTCTCACAATTCAGAATGTATTAGTGTGGAGCGCCCCAATCTCGGATATGATATTAAAATGTTTGCTAAAGGCCTAAAAGAAAGCCGTACATTCGTTATTGAGAGATAATGCGCAAATTTGTATTTGATCATACTTGCTCTATGAAAGACGTGAGATTATGACTGATGACATTACAAAACTAGCATTATTACAGATGCATAGGTAGCCGTTTATTAGTCAAGGTGAACCAGATTACATTCGCTTTACAAGCCAGGTAACATTGGATCGACTAAAAGATACACAACTATTTCCCAAATATATCCACCTCACGAACCTCACAACGTTCACCTTTTATACCACGTAATAGCTCAACTGGTGAGATTCGCCGGAAGGCTAGGGCTCTCGTCTCTGTCATGTCTGCTGAAGTCATCTTGAAAAGCAACAAGTACTTTTACTGGGAATGGGTAGACAATTAAAGCCAAATACAAATATTAGCGAAGCCGTATTATTCCGTGAAAATAAGCTGAAGGATGCTTCTGAAACCCATTCAAAATTTTGTTTGGAAACGGCATCGATGCAGGCATGCAATGTTGCGAAAGCTTTGCAACCAAATACGTTGCATATTTACTGCGTCGGTGGCTTTTCGTCTTGAAATGGTATTATTTCTCACCATGGATTAGTCAAGCACTTTGACAGGCTTGATAAGTACAGAGGATCAATAGTCAGTCGTTGCTACCAACAGAATAATGAACAAGAAAGTACTGAGTCGATCGGTATGCGCTGATAATTTGATCATCAAGATAACAAACAGTGTACGCGAACACTACACCACACGAGGTGGTTACCAGATCGTGCCACGCCTGGGCCATTGACGAGTGGTTAGACACGGCTTGGTACACTTAGAGCTGGAGGCAGAACAAGTTCAATTGGTGACGTTACCAAAGGCTTTTCATGGCATCTATGACATGAGATAATGGTAATCATCGAAAGTGTCGATGACAAAACATCTCTTACATATGTAATCAGTGGATCTCGAACCAAAATGCTTAACGCTAATTTACGTGACTTTATGCCAGAGTTAATCCATTTTGGAGAAGCCAATGTTGCCAGTCGAAGAACATACTGATAGCGTGATGCGCCATGCATGAGCTGACAAACTGACGCTTTTGACCGGCTGATAGTAAAGTATTGCGTAAGGCAAACACGCTGAGAGTGACAGGCAGCTAAGAAATTGTCCTTAAATTTAACCAGGACGGTGTGAGATCGTTTCAAAGTGGTTTAATCAAAGCAATCTGAGAAACAGCACGATACGTAGCGACGGGTATAACGGAGAATGTATCCTACTACGATGTGCATACACATAACACTATCGTCCCTCGAACTTGAGCATAGCCCGGAGCACATTAATTTTGGTCCTCCTGTATGCAAGTTGTGTGGCAAATTCATTGCACGCATCTCCAAACAGCGCATGTTTGAGCTGGTAGCCTGAAGTTAAAAATACTATCCTCATAAGCATGAATTTACTATGTACCCAATCTTCTGGTGCGTACAAATATCATTTTGTTATTCATGCTTTTTTTAGATTATTGTACTATGAAACGAGTTTAGCTACTCTCGATACTTTATGTACATGTAAAGTTTGTACTTGGACCGCCATGGTTCTGCCTGTAGCATTTAGCGGATACAGATCAAGGTCACCAGCAGCTCGCCAGTGCACTATACTCGTCCAAATTCTTGGCCAGGGACACGGAAGCCCCGCGCAAATGCTTCGAAATTTCATCACACCATCGTGTCATTCCCAAGGTTGTTATGTTTCTCGCATCTAATGCCGTCATTTTTGCTTGATAGCCAGCACTACAGGCTGTCTGAGCAAACGTGAAGTGGTGCGTGCTGTTACTGTTATTTTATGCAATGATGCTCACGCAAGATCGCTTTGGCGGACCATTCGCGGGAAACGTCAAGTCCCAGTAGAAGCAGGTCACTGGTTTTCTTGTATTTGATGGATGTCGTGGTCAGTAAGACTAAGCTCTGAAACATATACGAGAGGTAAAAAGAACATTCCAAGGTTGTTGGGTGTTTATATCAGCGCTTAGGTTATGTGAAGCCGTAAAAATATAGATGTGTAGTAAATCTGCATACGACGTGCGACTGTCCAAAACATTAGACAGTACACGGAGGTACACGGGATACCAATACGGATACAGTACACGTGCATCTTATGAAGGGAACAGGCCCAGGTATTTATTGAGCTTTAGATAAATGTAATACCTTGAAAACCTTGCAAGTTGTCGCGTCAATTATTAGAGTCTGAGACATTGCGGCTTCCTAGGCATGACGTGGCTGTACCTCCATATGCTATAAATTATTTGGGTTACAATAAGTAGGTGCTACTCACTCGCAGCAAAGACCAAGAGCAATTTTGGCCCAGGCATGAAGCTGCGATAGCTTCTATGCAATACATGGGGTTGCCCAAAATTGTTAATAATGATACTTTAGGTAGCTTGGATGGCAGAAGCAGAGTAAGCGGCTGTCTTAGAACGAGATACAGAAAAGCGATCGAGTACCACGGTCTCCAACGTGTAAATCTGGGGGGATGGGAGAGAGCGACTGAATGTTGTGGTTCTCGGAGCGTATATCTAGTGATTCGGCAGAGAACAGTTGTGAGCCAGTAGCTCCTCAATCAGGCCCGGAAGAGAAAGGAAGCGACTTCAGTCGCTTTCTCCTGTGTCAATGCCAAAGGTGCCGAAGAGCGACTGTAAGTTGCAAGTAGAAGGGCCCGACTCTGATTTGAAGATCATTGTCGTGATGAAACATTACTGCTGAGTCAGTACTGCTCCCGCCGCGGAGCAGTAAAGCTTCACCGGGAAGTTACTAGTTATATCGTTTGCATCTGACTAATATTCTCAGAGGCTGTAAGTCCACCCTCTCCACCTTCGCAAGAAGCTAAATTAAGGTAGAGGGTAATTCTTTAGAGATCTGTACAAAGAATTGCGTGGCATTGAGGTCACAGAAATGGGAAGGTCGGAATTAAAGTCGAGTGGTTGAGATCATCACCCGTCATGGAAAGTCAGTCATTGGCACTTTCAGTGCTCTAAGCGCGGGGGCTGAGATAGCTGTCTCAAGGATGATCACGACTGGTCAGAGAAAACCCGTGATACGTGCTATCCCCAGATTGGAGAGTGCGTATTCGAATAGACTCATATACAAAGCCATATACGGTAGAGATCTATGCAAGGAACAGTGTGACATCATAGACACGTACTCACGCGCAAAGCAAAAGGTTATATGGTGAGAGAGTTGCTATTCCGACTTGACGCCGACTTTTGATGCCGAAAAGGTTAGCAGCAAGTGGCAAATTGTGATTGCTTGTTTCAAGCTACAAGTATTCACTATTCTGGCGCGAACGCAAATGTTACGGAAGGTTATACCGCTGAACAACAAAGTCGACTACACTTTGTTCAGCGCCTTTGGCCTATCTGATGGATATTGTCAACCGCTCAGTGGAGTGGTGCTCTCTCTCTCTCACTGCAATCATACTCAGATTGAGATGCCTTGGTAGGTTTTGGTTATGCCGCGAAAATTGTCGAGTACATTGAAGACGTTCAACCGTCTGGTGTCGCTCTACTGTAAATCAAATCTGCCATGTCATGTCCTTTGTGACGTTTCAGGATTTGATTCGGTTGCATATTACTCAAAGGAGGTATCGATAAGCATGAACGCGTAATTGCGCTCAAGACTCGCTAGCTTGAATCTGCACAACAAAATCGCCCTGGTCATGACAAGGAGCTACTCGCAATGAAGTATACCCTCGTCGAGTTCAGGGTGCACTTGCTCGAATCTAAGCCGTTTGAAATTCGCGGCATTTCTCGCTGCGTAAATCGATGTCATCATCACATTACTCCCAGAGAATTTCGAGAAATCAATCCATATGTGCCGGTACACCTTAAAGGATAGACATTAGCTGAGTCGCTTTGATGTGGTAGCGGTTGCGATTTCATGTCGCCGCAACTGAGAGCACGTCGCGCATCGAGTAGGCGATGTATCCAGCATACAAATCAAATTTTGCATGCATTGCGCCGCTAGAAATAAAGAGAGTTGTTTGATCAAAATGCGCGGTTACACGCTTGCACTGCTACGCCTTATCCCATCGACGCTGTAACATATATCGCTTAGTGGCCTCGCGATGAGGACCTTACGTATAAATCACTGCTTGAGGCACATTTTTCTCCTTTGAGTGGCCGCCTAGAAAGCGAACGGACAAACTGCTTCGTATGTGTCATATATAAAGTTGGTTCATTATATATAAGTGAGTAAGCACATATCTGACCACTAGTAAACACACCAGTAGGTTTAGCCATCGCCGCATACAGCGGAATCTTCGGCCAGTTTGTCGGATCTGGCAGGATGCTAGACGTCCATCCGTATGAGCTTTATATTTGGATTTATGAAAGACACGTCAGGTAATTGTGGTCTTGTGAAGAGTCTGAGCACGATGCTCATCTTTCTGCAGTCAGCAATGATATGACCTGCGAGGATACAGCCGAGCTGCTCCTTGACAGAGTGTTATTGCCAACATGGCTTGCCTGTTGCCATTGTATTGAATAGAGCTCAGCGCTGTATAGCTCAGTTTTCGCAAACAATGTCCAAGGTGCTCAGCACCTAAGACGGTGGCAATCTGCAAACAGATGACCAGAAAATGCATTTTGTAGGTGCGGAAAAGCCCTAGTTCTGGAACGAGTTACCCCCACTCTTCGAATGTGCGATAAAAAGGCAATACATGCCACTCTTAGCTTCATTCCATTTTATATTGATGATCAGGAGAGCCCTCGGGCTTCTTGGACACGACCACCATGTTGCTCCAGTCTCAAAGGGAAGGGTTGTCAATCAGAATTGCCTTGCCGACATCAGCCCGACTACACGTCGTAGTATAGCAAAAACCAACATCGAATACAGATATTTCATATACGTAGGAACGGTCTGTGCTGACAAGATTAAGTTGCGAGCGCGCCGCGTCAAATTGTTAAGGGTTAGAGAAAAGTAAATTAAATTTCATATTTGACTTTCCAAAAAAAGGTAAATGTATCCTGTGCCCTCGTTAGGCATATTAGAGCCACATTACGATTTAATTTTTATGAACCTGTCGTATGTGAAGGGCTCTGCTGTAGAAAAAAACAGTGTCCCTGCATCAGAGCTTCCTATGTTCTAGTGCAGCGACATGGGTTAGAATTTCTCTGGGGACCTTTCGCCGCGAAGCGCGATGGCTTAGCTCAGAGAACAAGTCCATACACACTGAGACTCGCGGTGAAAATTGACGAGCCGCCCCAACCGACAGAGTTCACAAGAGCCAACCACAAATGCGATCTTACTTCGGCCCTGCTCGATTAGCTTATTATAGGTAGGTCGTTGAGTACCATAAATCATAGATCGACCGCAGGACCAAAAAACTAGTTGAGTGCCACGTATTTATGTCCTCACAGCGGTTAAGCCAGTCGTGAGACTCACCTCTGCTCAAAATGAAGCACTCGAGAGGGCCAGTAGGAAGCTACAATTGCTTTGTGCTAAACAGATGATTTTTTGAATTGCCAAAAAAACATGTTAAGGCTCAGCACAACCTTCGACTCTCTCACGCGTGTCCATGTTGCTAAACACACAAATTCTATATTCGTGCACTTTTCACAGGTAAAGCTTTGAGTCTAAAAGTCAGTACTCAAATATACACAAATGTCCGGTTTGTATACTTTTACCGGAAGCGAACTGAAAGAGCCAAACGAATATCGGTGTGTTTTGTCGCTGCTATTTCAACAGCGCATATACTTAAAATAATTGCTATCCAGACTAATACTATATATACGTATTAATATCTTTCAAAGCAAACTGTCATTATTCTCTGATAGTCGGCTAGCAACACACGCAAAGCCGGATCCCTCTTTTTCCTAATTCAATCATTTTCATTAATGCAGATATTTCAGCACCTATGCATTTGCCTTTAAAATACTCACAATTACGCCGAAGTGCAATATGATTTTACAACTTAAGCAAACGTGTAAGCTGGAAAAACACAAAAGTAATATATTCATCTCGTCACAGTAAATGCATCTTTAATGCTTTTTAGTACTGCTTTTTACTTTCGAGAGTCGCAGGTCGTACAAAATTGTGCAATGCTTTTAATTTTATCATAGATTTCTTTGGCTAGCAAAGTCTACTATTCTACGTTAACAATCAGCAAGCCTGAACTGGGAACATTATCTCTCTGACAGTGAGTCGCTCCTTTAGTGGCTGGATCACTTTGATTTCGACTTCTACGAGGTAAGATAGAAGCCACTTATTTTTCTGTTGGAGTGGGTCTTACGTTTCCTCATAAGAGATTTGTCGTCCGCCCTGGTGTGAGATCTTGACCCTTCGTATCTCTCAGCCGAGAGCAAAGGAAGGCACGCAAGGCGCAACCAGTTTGTTTTACCGAAGATGGAACATGTGGGTACAGCGGGGTTGTTTGACACCTTAAAAAATACTTTTCTCTTTCTCTGCATGATTGAATTTCATCGCTTGTGGAGCGCTCGTTTAGTTTCCAGTGCGATTCCCCAGCCGACAATTGCGGTTCTGTATTAGTACTCTGCATTTAATGTGACATTTACCTCTTCTTTGAAAGATGTAGAGTAGGTGTGGTAGGTCTAGGCGCGAGTCGGTCCTGTCCAATTACCCTTTGTATAGATGATAATTGTCATCGTCTCCAGGAGGTGGCTGTTGACATTGCGGCAAGAAAAGCTCGCAACCCCTGGACGTAGGCACCCGTTTTGGCCTGCATTGCCCACTCGTTCTTGAATCACAATCAATTAGCTTAATAGGCATCGCGGCATATGTCACATATAATTGTTGGGCACGAACCCTTCACATCAGTACTTCATGTCTCCTACCCTGATGAATGACCCCAAGCGTGACGCGCTGTTGCTCCGCCTGGAGCACGGCCTTCTCAATATCCCAAGCATGAGAATAAAATTGTATCCGACTTTGCCCTCTGAGGACTGGACCCTCAAGAATGTCATTCTAGTGATTTTAACTGGTTGTACAGCTGCTGACAGCCGTTTGAGCTTTAGTGGAGCATAACCATCATTTTCTTGCTGATCTTCTTCTCTTTACCAGCTCATAATGCACGAGTGTAGCAGCACAACCACATCTCTGGTTTCCCTTGAAACTGCTCGAGTTCTATCAAAATCTCTCTATCTCACAGGAAGGTGAAGAAAAGGCTTCAAATACATATAAAAAACACTGTAATTTAGGGTAGTGTAGTACCGGCTATCATCATATTTAGCTGACGCAGCTGTAATGTCTGGCTGATCCATCCTGTATGAAAAAGCAGTTTTTCTGGAGACGATCCGTCTCAAATACAGATCTGAATGTTTTCATGATCTTCAAAGATGCGCTCCTGTACAATTCCGCAAAAATAAGATTGTACATTTGTATGAGATTTACACTACACTTCTGTGTATTTAGTTACAATTTACAAGCACCAAAGTATTAATTCAACCCCGTAAAGGGAGGTCTACTGCTGCTATTCCCACATCAATAGGTTTATAATTGAACATAGCGAACGTATGTTCAATTATGATTCGTTAAAATACTAATGGACTCTATTATGTCACACTTATAATAGTTGAACCATCCAGGCATTTAGTTCTTCGAATTATCGATCCCGCCAATGGGTACAGCTACTAATTCAGCCTTTGTGTGATGTATACTTTATAAGTCAAAGCTTCTCAATTTAAGGTGCACGCAACCCGTTGAGCTCGGTGCCACTTTTAGTCAACTTCACGTTAAAATACTTTAGTTTTGTAAGGGTGGAACAGGAGATGCTTGATTACAATTTCTCGGGGAAACATGATCAGCTTATCAAGCTATTGAATATTGATGACTGTTGGTCGCGAAGAAATAAGACCGCTCGCGGCTATGATCGAAATCCTCAATTGCTCGCCTGGAGGCTACGAAAAATCACTGAAATCTATACCAACAAAAGAGACACGAGTTTTTAGTCTCAAACTGTCGATAATAAC
>NW_020187031.1:188812-190239 GCF_900000015.1 Plasmopara halstedii | reverse complement strand
GCTTGGGAATATTTCACCTTGCGTCGGTGACGTCAGTGCAACTTCAGGCTTTGATACCTATTGAAGAGCATCCAACGAAAACCCTGCCTTGCTTAGTGATTTCTTGGAGAGTAATTCTAGCACTCATTTCATTTTAAAAGTCACCGCATTGATTGATGATATCGATGACCAAAAATTGAGGTGCGTAAGAAAACAAACGTTCTGATTGTGAGGCTAGACTTCGTGCTGCTTTCTTCACCGAGGAAGAAGGGTTTTAATTTTTGGTATCTGACCTGGTGTTACCCGCAGAAAGCGACAAACACTTTGCTGACGAGTGCGCACCAGGGCCTGTGCCTCTTACTGCATGGTTAATAGTGTGATACGGTTGTCGAGGTCTCAAACTTAGAGACGGCTCTAGTGATATAAGCTGGGTGTGCTGCCCCCTGAAATGATGATTTTACCTCGACTTCACCATTTGAATGGTGTAAGACCGGGTGTCAAAGGATGGGAGTCAGGTATTTCACTTAAGGTGAACCACTGTCCGAAGGTAGAGAGATTTCTGTAGTATCCTTTGTGTTGAAGGCTTCAATTATCGGGTATTAGCATAGGTGCCCTGGAAATGACTGACAGGCAGTGTGCTGCTAGTAGCAGTGGTGACAATAGCCTTGTCTTCGAGGCGTTACTTCTTACATGACCTTAGAAACAACAGAACTGCTTCTACGAAGGATCACAAAAAGAAAACCATAAATGGCCTAATTAAATCTATTTACTATAATCGTGTAAAAGACCTGTAAAATCGAATGCACTGAGCTTTATGAGCTAATGCTCTCACAAGCACCACTGTGATAGACATCATGTCAACTGAAGGTTCTCCCTTTATACCGGATGATTCTGATTTAATGTTGGGTGGATGGAAGCCAACTTACATCGTGCGTCTGCGCAGCGCTGTGTGGTACATGTTGTTGCCATACATTCTAGTGTGAAGGGTCACACTCAAGGTCGAGATAGTACAATAATAGTGGTTTACGAAAAAGAAATCGTTTGACATTCAGCAGATATCAAAAAGCTCTAAATGACCTCGCTCTGAATACAAACAATTCTCAGTAAACAAAAATATATTTAGTTTCTGCTTTTCTTATTGCATATACAAATCTCCTAGGATAAGATCTGTGAGCACTATAGTTCTAGAATTTTGTTACTTTCTCAAAAAAGCGCGATGTAGCAACTTATTTCATTATGCTGAGATGTCTTCTGCTGGGAGAAATAGCAGAATGATTCAAAATGAAAGCTTTGAACAAGAGACGTTTACAATACTCACTGCAGTCAGACAATCAACATGAATTGGTGACGGCAATAAAACGTTCAATTTGTGAGGTAGCTGCACAGAAGACAGCTTCAGAACATGCACAAGGTGAGCAAGATCTAAAACACCGACGAATAGACGATGT
>NW_020187031.1:184062-185946 GCF_900000015.1 Plasmopara halstedii | reverse complement strand
GCCGCACATCCGATAAATTGAACAGCATCGTGCAATTTCGTACGACCCGCGGCTGTCTGAAGTGAAAAGCAGTACTAAAAGTATTAGAGATACGGTGACTGTCACGAGGTAAAAATCGTAATTGTGTTCTTTCATCTTAAACGTTTGCTCAAGTTGTAAAATCGTATTGCACTTCGGTGTACTTGTAATGGTTTTGTGGTGATTGTATAGGTACCGACATATCGTTATAATAAAATGATTAAAATGGAAGGATCCGAGCTTTGCGCAAGTTGCTAGCCATATATCAGAGAATATTGACAGTTTGATTTGAAAGATATTAACACTTATATATAGTATTAGTCTGGATAACAATTAGTATTAGCGCATATATTTAAGTATATGCGCTGTTTAAATAAAAAAATAGCAGGGTTTAAAACACACTGAGATTCGTTTTGCTCTTTTGGGTACGCTTTTGGTAAAAGAATACGAACCAAATCTTTGTGTGTATTTGAGAACTGACGCTTATATCCAAAGCTTTACCTGTTAAAAGTGCACGGATATGGTGTGTTTCGCAACAGGGACACTCGTAAGAGAGTCGAACGTTGTGCTGATTCTTTAGGCTACGCGGAGAGCGCTGTATCATCCAATACCAGGATTCAAGGTTTGGATCTTACCATAGGTAGGGCGTTGAGTACCATAAATCATAGATTGACCGGGGCACAAAAAAGAGTTGAGTGCCACGTATGTCCTGACAGCAGATAAGCCGGTCGTGAGATCTGTCTCTGCTAAGAAGCACTTAAGAGGGCTAGGGGACAGCTACAATTGCTTTGTGCTGAAAATGAGATTGTTACGATTATCTAACCAGGAGGATATTGCCTGGTACCAGGGGCAAAGCTCGAAAGACAAAATATGTAATAATCTCAGGATGAGATGTATAGAGACACTGAAAAGCAATCGTAAGTCGCAGTTCAGAATTCAGCTCGTCTCAGACTGGAAGTAGCAACGGTATGTCGTGGTCCAAGAGTTGGACGGTCAATAGCAATTGATAACTGTTGACTCCTGTGAGACATCCCTCACTTAATGCTGACATTCTGTGTCAGAAGAAAAGGTGATACCAAGCGGCAAATTGTGCATGCTTATAAGAAGCACTATTTTGATGCGAATTACAATTAATGGAAGGATGTGCTGAAATATAGTCACTTGCGGTACTCATAGCTATAGTAGGCATTAAACTACTGCTCATGAGCAACTGTGTTGTCTTTTGTACTGCTGTAAATACACTTTGCGAGCTGCCTTGTGAGTCGCTGGTTATATCACAGGAATTATCAATGCGCCAGCAATATTCACTTATTATATGACGCAGTCGTCTAGCCTATGCAAACATAATATTCGTCCGTAGTTGTGTAGAGTACGAAAAGTCAAGTGAGTAGAACTGCATTAAACACATGCGAGCAATGATCGAGTGAATGAGAGTATATAAGATGATTGTCGATATTGATATGTAAGTTGCTGACGTAGACAAGACTATCTAGTTTCTGGTAGATTAATCAAAAAGTATGTCGGTCCGGCAGAGACAAGTGCAATTGTGGATTGAAAAATTTTTTTGTCCTTAAGTGATACGAAGAAGTGGTCAAGCTTGATTTGCTAGTCTAACAAGTAAAGTTTAAATAACACTGAAATGGCCTGATGCTGGCCAATTCTACCTAGGTTTGGCCATTCCACGCCATCCGAGGCGCTTTGCCTTTGTTATGGGCTGTGCTTAACTCCAAATAAAACAAATTTGGCATGAACGCGTGACCGCGTTTGACATCGCCTGCTTTAAGCGGCAAAAATGAAAAACCGTGGTCAAAGAAAACTTACTTGCTTTAAGTACGCTCTTGGCAAGCTAAACGTACATCTAAGCAC
>NW_020187031.1:183812-184052 GCF_900000015.1 Plasmopara halstedii | reverse complement strand
GGCCCTGAGGGCGTGCAACACCTTGTAGCGCAAGGTCCCGAGGCAATCGGTGCGCGTCGAGAGGCATTTTCATGTTACGAAAACGCGCTGCTAGAGCACCTACAGCAGAAGATGTCTGCATCATTTGCGTCTATGACGACACCTTCGGTGACGGATTATTTCCCCGCCCTAAGCCGTTCATGGTAAGCGTTAAGGTCTTTGAAGGGAGGGATGGGAAGAATTTCCTACTCTGAGTGAGAG
>NW_020187031.1:183713-183802 GCF_900000015.1 Plasmopara halstedii | reverse complement strand
AGGATCAACAACGCACCTCCTCCTCTTTTGTCCCAGCTCTATTGACAGGACCCGCTAGAGGCAGAGGGCCACCAAAGTCTTCTTGGGTC
>NW_020187031.1:183576-183670 GCF_900000015.1 Plasmopara halstedii | reverse complement strand
CATTGAATTTGTTGTGATGGAGCTGGAACCACTGTCTCTTTCTGAGTCTAAACCTTTCGGGAGGTTTATCCAAGGGCTTAATCCTCGCTACCGC
>NW_020187031.1:183484-183566 GCF_900000015.1 Plasmopara halstedii | reverse complement strand
AGACCGTCAAAGGGAGGAGGCAGGAAAGGGGGCGTCTATCAACGACGAAGGTAGTCAGACAGACGACGACGAAGACGACGAT
>NW_020187031.1:183228-183408 GCF_900000015.1 Plasmopara halstedii | reverse complement strand
TCAAGCAGAAGTTCGGTGTCGACTTCTTTGAGACATACTCACCCGTGGCGAACATGAATTCCATTAGGGTCGTGCTGGCTGTGGTGGTTGCGATGGGATAAGTGACGGAGCAGCTGGATGTCGACACGGCGTTTCTAAACAGTAACCTTAAGAAAGAGGTCTACATGGAAGTACCACATC
>NW_020187031.1:173916-179368 GCF_900000015.1 Plasmopara halstedii | reverse complement strand
ACACGGAACGTGTGTGCAAGCCGGGCTTGCTGGTCGTGAAGGCGACCGTAAAGGGCTTTGAGAAGCCATGGAGGATCCCTATTGATTCCGAGGCGTTGGGTAATTATGCACGACGCTCCACGATGGAAGGAAGTCAGCTGTATGAGGCGCTGGAAGCGCGGTTGGGTGACATCGTCACTGTTCGCTTAGCGTCGAGACTTGTGTCACTGCGCCGAATTTCCCTGTGGACCTCGGTGTCAAGTTTCTTTTCTTTGATAGCGTGGAACGCTGCTTAGTCTTAGACTGGGATTTAAGGTATGACCTCACCTCGGTACGGCATTGTTGGAACACCATGAGCCATGGATTGATTCGAGGTAAAAAACCTTGACCTCTACGCGCACGTCTTCTAGTGGAGCTTTGGTGAGTCATGAACCCACCTCTGCCAGGAAACAGAAGAGCTATTGGAGGGCACTGGACCGTGAAGTTCATTGTGCTGGATACCGGTGTATCCGAGTTGTCAGATACCGAAGGTGTATTGGTCAGGAGTCTCGAGCGTGGCTCCCGGTCTGAATGTGGAGTGGATCATGACCCACGGAGCATTGTTCAAGTATAACAGTGGTTGCTGTGTGCTAAGAGCAGCGTGGTTGGACGATGTCCGAGCCATCGAAGGCGAGGCCCATTGGCACGTAATCTACTGAGTACTGCTCGCGTTTCGAGGCGGTTGCTGTATGTCGAGAGTGGCATGGTCGGGCGAGGTCCGAGGAATCTTGGGCAAGGCATTTCTGATGCGCGTGGAGTTGCACGTTATCCACTGGACAAAGACTGCAGAAATAACAGCTCTTTGTCGGATGTTGCTAATAATATCAAGGCTCCGGTTGCGCAAGGAGTGGGGACATTGGCCGACGCCGAATGCGTGATCCCACTGGTCTCGATGGGACGTAAAACCTCTATAAAGAGGAGACGGCTAAGCCGTATCATATCTACAAGACGCCTGACGTCAATCCTGACCCAGGGTCCACGATAGCGCACAGCTACAGACCCTCGTCAACAGTATGGCGGGAAGAAAGAAGACAGCGACGTCGCCCTGGAGGGTATTCCTGTGGTGGATGCTCCTCTTGAGCTGGACGAGATGTAGCGCGATGAGTTTGGTGGTGCCTTGAAGGCAGGCGATTTGGCCGAGGTGATCATTATATGATCGAACGAGGAGATTAAGTCGTCGTCGGTTCTGGATGAAGCGGTCCTCGAGGACATTAAGAGGATGATGAACGCACAAACTGGATCTTCGATCCTGAAGGGTCCCTCGGATCCGTACTTTCCTTTGTTGAAGGAAGGTCAAGACGTCGTCTCCAAAGACCCGCCGTTAGTCCGACCTCCGGACCGAGGCGTGTGTCATGAGATCAACCTGGTTCCGGGAGCCATAAACTGCGTAGCACGCCAATGGCCCCTGCCCAAGGAACAGTGTGACTTCACTGACGCCTTTTTTCGTCCAAAGCACGAGGCAGGAATGGTGCGTTAGAGTAAGTCTCCCCATTTAAAACCCTTCCTTCTACGTGAACGGGCTTATTATCCCCTTGCGTCCCACTGACGCCGCCATCCTACCATGGTTCAGGGCTTGGTGGGGGAGGAATAGCCGAGCGTCCAGCTTATGTCTGCCCCTCACTGTGTGCAAAGATGTCGAAGACTACCTGTCTACCAGACTGAGTGTCTTACGACACGTTCGCGATGCGATGGCTGAAAGCCAAGACATGCAGAAAGAATATACAGATGAAAGAAGCAGAGGAAACGATGTAAACTTTGAGGTTGGCTGCCTGGTTTTATGTAAACTTGCTTCAGCCGTACCTGGATCCAGCGCAAGTGAACGCGGAAGCGTTGGTGTCGAGGCGGCGTCCACAGGCGCTCGACAACCCAGAAGCTGAATCAGCAGCTGATTCTGAGCACGGAGAACACCGATTTGCATCTCCAGCTGCGCCAGGCGCTTACCATCGCACTAAGTGATGCATTTGTCTGCTCGACGGCTTAAAGCCACTCCGGCAGAGCGCGATATACTCAACGTGAGGCAATCTGTGCCCAAAGTTCTCCAGGCTCTCGAGGCCTTCCGCACAGCGGTATGCGACCTCAGCATGATGATCAGCGGAGGCCCAATGGCAACGGACCTTGTCATCAAAAGCTCGAAGAGCATCACGACTCACCTGACGGAGATCGACCAAGTCGTCATCGTCAGACTGGTGACGTTCACTACTACGTGGTACGCCTTGTGGGCTGACGTCGTCGACAGGGTCAAACCCAGCTTCTTGGCAGTAGCCCAGGAAGCCGAAGGAGCATGAGCTGAGCTCAAGCTATGACCCTGGGCTGCTGTGATCGTAGACTCATCCGTCTGAAAACCCACAGAGCTCGCGCTCCCGCGATTGAGATTTCCATGTGTCGCAGAGCGACAATACGCAGGAAGTCGGCGTTGTGCCTTGCGTTGGGCAGCCTTAAATCGAAGATGGCGCCCTACGTGCACGTCCGCTTCCTTGTGGCTTCGCTGTAAAGTAGACAGTGAGGTACGTTTCCGGTACCGCTGCACCCATCGCTCAAAGAGCTCCTCATCATCTGCAGCGGTTCCGTCATGGGCGAGCACCACAGGGACAGTCCGCATTGCGGGTACAGGAGCGCTTCTTTTTTTGAGCTCGAAGTCGTGCGCGGTACCGATCCATTGGGATTTCTTGTGGTACCAAAAAGCGAGCTCGGAGAGCTTTCCGCTGATCAAGCTCAGCTTGTGTAGTGGCCGGGGGACCGCGAAGACGCGATCACTTGATCTTTAGGCGTTTAAAGATCGATAATCGCGTCTTTCGCTTCTGTTTGGGATTCGCCGAACGGAAGCCGTACTTCACTCGAGGTTCTAGGACTGAATGTGAATACGAGCGCATGAGAGCCGCCCCTCTAGTTGCTGCTCCTGTGCCTCGTCGAGGTGATAGGTAACAATACCACTTCCCCCAGAAGTCGAGAGGTCGGAAAACGGACACGGTGTCCACAAAGTCCGAGCTGGGCTCACGTCGCGCCGTTGGCGCATCTCATCCTCCTCGTTTCCCATGCTGAAAGAAGTGTATCCGACTCGTTGTCGACTTCCCCCAAATCCTCGACGAGATATCCGTCGCCCGGGCGGGCGCGGTCTGTGGCGCTCGGTTACCGAGGGCTTGGGGTGTGCTTTCCGTGAAACCGCGGACGTACTGTCCAGAGATGCACCCCATGCAGAAGAAGAAGGTCTCTGCCCTCGGAACTAGCTATCTGTGTGCTTTGCGTGCCATAATCGCAGGCCCCATTGAGCGGAAAATGTTCACAGATGTACTACTTAAGAACGTAATGTTGACTCAGACACGCAATCCTCGTATGAGGCGACAGTTAAATGTGAATTGTGGATGTTCAAAATTTTGATGGGGGAGAGTGTAACGGAGAGTAACACATACCCTTGTATGAAAGGGCAGGTCACACAAGTTGTTGTGAACGTACATAAATGTGGAATTCGCAAGTTGGTGTAATCACACAATGCTGTGGCTACACCGTAACAAGAAGCCGCTACTTGGCAGGGTTGCCTGTAGTTATGCAATCAAATTAGGATTTACTATGGATATTAAGTATTACAATATTAATAAAAAAAATCTAAATTGGCGGCTCTGCCGCAACTAAAACAAATAAATACAGTTTTAATTTTGAACGGAAGAGTCTCTTTACTAAGTTACGGTTTTAAATACTCTTGGAGGCGATCTGCCACACTCGCACTGGTTCTTGTAAAGAACGTAAGGCCGGTGCCCTAAGCTGAGCTTCCTTTAAGCAATGAGCTACGGCAGCCCCGCTGCAGCATAGCTGAAATTCATTGCTCGAAGGGCTACTATGGTGTACATTCCAACTTAGGCGTTTCGAATTAGAGTTGGATTCGTCATTCAATACCACATTCATCGTTTCTTCAAAAGTAGACGGATGCACACGATATACTTCCATTCTAGCCACGCCAGTGCGAAGGCCATTCATCAAGACTGTCAGTGTGACCGCCTTGGGGAGAGAATCGGCTGCCATCCCGGAAATGGGCAAAGTCCATCAATTCCTTCTCGCCCTGCCGGGCATTAGAAACGCGATCACACGCGAAATGCCTGGTTAGGCGGCGAGAACACTCGTAAAAACTGACGCTTCAGCTCCTTCCAGGAGGCTCCAACCGAAGTACCGCACGTCAGTGCCTATTCTTGTGCTCGACCATTGATCATGGAGATAGCTAGTGCCACGCGCTGTTGCTCGGTCTGGAGCATGGCGGATGCCATAGCAATCTCGGCCTACCTTACCCAGAGCAGTAGACTCTTTCCATCATTACCCTCGATGGTCTTAACGATCACTTTGAGCGGCCTGGGCCGATAAGAGTTATCCGTCGTCGACGGTGGGTTATGGACGCAATCCACGCCGACAGCTTCCGCTATAGGTGCTCCAACTGAGCATTATCATAATTATCTCTAGGCGCGTATCGCGGTAGGTCCTTGCGAAACAAGGTGTTGCACGCCCTTTGGGCAAAGCAGGGACATAAGATTTTTATGTCCGGCCTGCATGCCCTGGGTTAAAAAGAAGATTTGCTCCATCTCCACAGGAACGACTCAGGCGTAGATTGACCACAAGTGCAACCTAGTGCAGCGGGGCTGCCGTAGCTTTTCGCTTAGAAGAAGCTAAGCTAAGGTCAATTCAAGGGTTGTACCAGAACCAATATGAGTATAGCGGATCGCGATTTGCTAACTCCAAGAGTACCCAAAACCTTAACCCAAGGCAAATACACTCTTCCGTTAGAAAACAAACTGTATATCTTTTGTTTTATTTTGCGCCTATATCTAAATCTCTAAGTTTTCCCGATTAAATAGTAAAACATATTTAAAGTGCATATATACTGTTCCCTCCACGTAGTGGCTTCTTGTTAAGGTCTAGCCACACCGTCTTGTGTGACCCACCCCTTCATACGTGTAAGCCCGTTACATGTATCGTCTACAAATACCACGGGACTGCTCAGCTGAAAGTTTGTCTATATTATTATTTATAGACGTAATGACTTCTCAATTTTTACCTAGCTATCAAAATATACTATACTATAACAACTCTGATATATAATCTAAAAGTACGTGAAAACATTTATGGTTACATCACCTTAAAATCTGTTGATCAATGAACAAACGATCAAAAGACGGCCGGGGGACGTGACTCCTGGTGGGGAGCTTGGTGAATCCCAAACACCAAGTAACCGCTTCTTAACTTTAACCGTAGTGGACCCGAACTCTCACTCATCAGATTGAAGGCACCACTCTAAACCACTGAGCCAAAATCCATGTCGAAATTGGAAGTGTAAAAACCAATACTTACGCGCACATTTACCTTGAGAACCTTTGAAACTCACACGAAGACTTGTCCAACAATGAGAACGTTGCCTTGGACATCTCTTCCGTGTATCTTCACTCTTTAACTCTTC
>NW_020187031.1:173354-173906 GCF_900000015.1 Plasmopara halstedii | reverse complement strand
CGAGCTGCACCAGCAGCGTGATACGAGCCCTGCTCGCGCCTTGCGGACCCCATGTCCGCTCCCTGACTTTTCGTCAACCGGGAAACGTGGTGTCATTACCAATGACCTCGACGAAGATCAGAAGCGGCAGCTTGAAGCTGCCCACAGGGCGGCTATAAAGCGCGCTCATTCATGGCCGGTCATTGGCCCTAGTGTGGAATATGGCTTCCGCCTTGCGGATCCCGCTGTGGAAGCGAAGGACGCTATAACTCGATCGTGACGCGTCAAATCATCGGGCCCTCGACCAGAACGGAAGATCAGCTCGCCAAACGGAAGGCTCTTCGAGCTTGATTCTTGGTTCCACAGGAAACTCCGTTCGAAGCTTATCGCACTCGTCTGAGTGCTCAACGAGGTGGCTCTCGCGTACCCGCAATCGAACAATACCTGTAGTGCTCGTCCCTGGCGAAAGCACTACAGATGACGAACCGCTCTTTGAGCGATGGGTGCAACGGCACCGGAAACTTTCCTCATTGTATAACCTACAGTCGAGCCACAAGGAAGTGGACGTGCGTA
>NW_020187031.1:173021-173344 GCF_900000015.1 Plasmopara halstedii | reverse complement strand
CCCGCAGTAGCGTCAAAATAGTATGCGCATTTCGCTTCTAAGTTTTGCGCTTCCAGAATTTCTTATGCGTTTTGATATTCGTAGAAAACTGATCTTGTACTCCTAGAACAATTGATCATATTGGGGCCTTTGCCAACTCAATAAAGCTTCTATTTTGGGGAGAAATGTCGTCGGTGGAAGACGTTGGAACAGTGAAAGGAAAAGCACCGCGTGCTTAGTATTTGATATCATGAAGGAGTCATAGGCTTCTGTTAAGCTTGTTAATACCTTGAACAAAAGTCATCCTCCTGCGCTTCTTACTGCAGGTGCATTATCAATCAGCG
>NW_020187031.1:171560-173011 GCF_900000015.1 Plasmopara halstedii | reverse complement strand
TATATTCCCTGTAAATTGTGCTTGACATGCTCAATTTGATCGAAGAAAGAAATATTGTTGTACCCTTGAGTGGCTCCACTTCATGTTCCCATAGTGCCTGGGCGGCGACATTTCCATACTTCAAACAATATTGCCCGGCACTGGCCTCACATTCCGTATTGATTGGGCGATATCGCTCCCACTCCAGATCCTCCATAATAAGGATTCAGCAAGCCTGTTGCCATCCTGTAAGCTGATGGGTGGAACGGTGACTTTCTTGACTTTTCCACCTAAGATTGGCTAGCACAAAGACAGGAATATCATTAGAGTGTGCTATCCAATACGTCTGTGATGATAGAGCAAATGCATTTTTTATGGATTCTGGGTTGATAGACGGTGGTTCCTAACTTTCTGTTTGCAAGAAACGGTGCCATTGTGTTCGTATCCACTAGATCATTAACTTAGCTGAATCTAAATGGCAACAAGGGCTATATCTTACACTTCACTACAACCCAACAGAAGACTTACAAACTGCCGTCTGCAGACATTGCCTTCTTGGCCCCTAGTGAGCCAACATTATGACGACTGACCTGTTATTTCGCCTACCTGTTACGTAGCCTTGCCGATGAAGCAATTCAGTAAACCGCTGAGCTTTTGTTGCCATGCTTTCAAGTTTCGTCCGTAGTGATAAACATGGTGAGCAATCTAAGTGCATCTGAGTCGATTTTTCTACAAAGTGGTTCGACAATTGCTTTGCCAAGTGCGGATCTACCGAATAATATCCGGAGTCGCTGGCCGGGCCCGGCCCCGCCGGCGGCATCTCATGCACCACCTCCATCGACTGACTTTCTCCTCATGCGTACAGTGCGCAACTTCACGTCGAGGCATGAGAAGCACTTATCAATTGAGTGCTGACCTCTTCGCTAAGTCTGCATTTCGTTTTCGCGGACCGTACCATCGAGGAAAGGTGTTAAGCGCGTCTGCCTCTGCACCGTTCGTGTTTTGTGCTCATATATAATAACCCCTCCAAACGAAAATACCTTGTACACTCATTGCAGCCGGATACCACACTGCATTGATTGTATCATCAAAACATATCACTGATACTGGTTGTTGGTCGGTTTGTGCCGAGTTCTGCCAGACATGAGCGCAATTTCGCTCCCATCTTCAGCCCTGATATTTGGTTATAACTTCTTCCCAACAGCTTTGAAGTTTTCCGTCGAATCGCGGACTTGAGATTTCATTCGGCGCCCTCACCACCTCAACCTACACACTGAACTTGATAATTACCACTCCACCATCTACATTGAACTTCAAGCACTGCTCCTTCCGTTATCCCTCTCTACAATAATTTAAAGGTTAGATCTGCAGTACTCTCATAATCACGCCTATTTCGCTAGTCGCCCGATAGCCGAGTCTCCAACGCGAGTTCTTGGAACATAGATGTGGAGGTTTAACGCTTCCAATCAAAC
>NW_020187031.1:171159-171550 GCF_900000015.1 Plasmopara halstedii | reverse complement strand
TCGAAACAATTCGTTCCAGTTTAGTGTATGTACCATCTCGCGAAACATTAAAAGTCCCGGCAGCTTTCGAAGCTGATCTTCGTAATCTTCAAACACAAATAAAAGTGCACGAATTACATTGACGTCGGCACCCGAAGGTGTCTGCAAGTTATAACACAGTGAGCAAAGATCAGATACGACACTCTCACTATTCAAATACCGTTGCAAGTGCCGATGCCAATCTAAACTCCGGATCATGCACTAAAGCAAAAATAAGTGCTTTCTCTGGGTCTTCTTGAATGCCACTGCATTGCGCACGGTCTCGTCCGGTTCAACACAAGGCGAAAGTGCACAATTGGTAACATGGTGTCTTGTCCTGTGTTGTCGAAGGATGCGGATGCCGTATATTGTA
>NW_020187031.1:170501-171149 GCF_900000015.1 Plasmopara halstedii | reverse complement strand
GAACTACAAGAGCGGGACATAGAAATCTCAGGAAGATCAGGCCACCCAAGTGCATATAGAATTTTTCCTTCGCAGCGGGAACTTGCGAGCATGTGCCATTTGAACTACTGGATGGCGAAATTCCTTCGTCAAACAGATTTCCTTCGATAGAACTGAGTCGAGGAAGTGCTCCAAGACCGTTGCTTTCCACAGATGTACTCTCCGAGTTGTTGTTGATATTGCTATTACTACTGGCTTCTGCGGACATGAGGTTGTTACTGTTGCCTCCCAGTGCACTGAGTCGGGAAGTGACACGTTACTGCGCCGATCGCGTTCAAGAAGTCGCATCATTTCTAGCTCCAGCACACGATAAATTTTAGCAACTTGGTAAGGAAAGAGTGATGTTGCACTGAAAATATGGTCCAGCGTGCGCTCGGCTAGCGCTTCCAGCCGCTGTTGATTCGCATAGAGATCGTCTGCGGCTGAAGATGGCGCGGATTCACTTCGTACCCGTCTGCATTGAGCCACAACTCGTGAATGACGTCTGCAAGCGCGTGTGTTAAGAAATCGCCACCTAGTTCGCACGTATATTCGTGTAGTAATTATACCACGAGATTCATAGACTTTTTTAAGTCAATACTATATACACAATGTCCACAAAGTGCTGTG
>NW_020187031.1:170366-170491 GCF_900000015.1 Plasmopara halstedii | reverse complement strand
CCATGTCCCTGTGTCCCTTGTCCCTATGTCAAGGTACATGTAGTGTTCCTACTATTACTAAGCGTCACGGTCGCCCTAAAAAAAACGTCCCCTGGAATCTCAAGCTGCTACAATCGCCCTCACCG
>NW_020187031.1:169881-170306 GCF_900000015.1 Plasmopara halstedii | reverse complement strand
AATCAAGCAGTTTCTTGTATCTGAACCCCCTAAGAGACATATCTTTTCGAGCGGTGTTACATGAAATGCAGCTGATCAAGATATTCCCATTAGTGTGCCCAAGATTGTTATTGATTCTATCCGCTGAAGCGCTATCAGCAGTCAGCTGACAGTAGCATAGACCACACATATACTTTTGCTTTTGCAGCAATGTACCCACGTGCTCGAGTGTCATATTAAATTTTCGTTTTGCCTTAGCATCCTGACTCTTGTAGCCAGCCATGCGCTTAGCTGGAAATTGGAATGCTTTAGCAGCTTTCTTATCCGGATAGCGAAGATTATTGAAGCAGGTCTGATACATGACCTTCTCTGAAAGACCAGGTAAGGACACTCCATCCGCAAACATATCCAGATCGAAACGCTTGAAAATTTCTCGTTGAGCCTTA
>NW_020187031.1:167761-167895 GCF_900000015.1 Plasmopara halstedii | reverse complement strand
CTGCACTTTTAATTGCTGCGAGGCCACTTTAACAGACTAAAGTTCAATTGTTAATGAACATCATTTCATTTGATGTAGATTGCTTTGATGGCGATGCGTACGTCTAAAGGACACGATCGGATGCAGCAAGGCAA
>NW_020187031.1:156307-156528 GCF_900000015.1 Plasmopara halstedii | reverse complement strand
GTCTTTTCGGCCGAGGTTTGACTGGTGAAGCTGAGTTCGTGGAAGCAGACGTTGTTGGGGGTGTGCAACATCCGCTGCTGCTATTGCTTCCGTTATTGACAACAATATTTTGCTGCCGTCGATACTTATTATTATCTGCAATTTCTATCGCCAAATAATCCAAATGGGAACTCATCCAATCGCGCAGAATCGCGCACGAAGCATCAGGTGATTCCATCACA
>NW_020187031.1:156232-156297 GCF_900000015.1 Plasmopara halstedii | reverse complement strand
CGTGGAACTCTGTTACCCACGTCGTGTGATGTCTCTTTGACGACATCAGAGGCACTTGAGGCCTT
>NW_020187031.1:155976-156171 GCF_900000015.1 Plasmopara halstedii | reverse complement strand
AAAGGCTGGCGACGTCATTTGCTGGAAGAATTCTGTCCACAAAATCCACGAAGCTAAAGTATAACGTATAATATCATGAGATGAAGATTTCTTGCCATGTGACTTGAATCAATATTTATTAAATTACTTAAGATTTGGTGCTTTCGAGGTTTGTGGAGGTATTTTGTGAAATAGTCTATACAAGAGTTGATTCTA
>NW_020187031.1:150143-153008 GCF_900000015.1 Plasmopara halstedii | reverse complement strand
ATCAAAATGCTCGTATCGTAATCATATCAATATTGACGCTTCCAGAGGTGTACAGCAATACAGCAACACTGATTCAAGTTTCCTGCTCCGTTTGACGCGCCGGCAATGATTATGGCATATATGGCATCAATATGCACGTATCGTAATCATATCAATATTGACGCTTCCAGAGGTGCTACTGGCATCAAAACCACGTATCGTAATCATAGTGCTCCGTATGACGCGCCAGCAATGATTATGGCATCAAAATGCACGGAGCATAATCATATAATATGAATTAGGTGCTACAGCAATACAGATCCAAGTTTCCTGCTTCGTTTGACGCGCCGGCAATGATTACGGCATCAAAATGCACGTATCGTAATCATAACAATATTGACGCTTCCAGAGGTACTACAACAATACTGATTGAAGTTTTCTGCTCCGTTTGACGCGCCGGCAATGATTATGGCATCAAAATGCTCGTATCGTAATCAGTCGTTTGACGCGCCGGCAATGATTATGGCATCAAAATGCTCGTATCGTAATCATATGTAATCATAACAATATTGACGCTTCCAGAGGTGCTTCAGCAATAGATCCAAGTTTTCTGCTCCGTTTGACGCGCCGGCAATGATTATGGCATCAAAATGCACGTATCGAAATGCACGTATCGTAATCATATGAATATTGACGCTTCCAGAGGTGCTACAGCAAAACTGATTCATGTTTCCGGCTCCGTTTGACGCGCCAGCAATGATTATGGCATCAAAATGCACGTATCGTAATCATAGCATATTGAAGCTTCCAGAGGTGCTACAGCAAAACTGATTCAAGTTTCCTGCTCCGTTTGACGAGCCGGCAATGATTATGGCATCTCCACGTATCGTAATCATAGTGCTCCGTATGACGCGCCAGCAATGATTATGGCATCAAAATGCACGGAGCATAATCATATAATATGAAGCTTCCAGAGGTGCTACAGCAAAACTGATTCAAGTTTCGT
Organism: Plasmopara halstedii; assembly: GCF_900000015.1. NCBI lineage: Eukaryota > Oomycota > Peronosporomycetes > Peronosporales > Peronosporaceae > Plasmopara > Plasmopara halstedii. The sequence goes on along the minus strand of NW_020187031.1, from coordinate 152,023 downwards.
ACTCCGTTCAACGCGCCATCAATGATTATGGCATCAAAATGCACGTATCGTAATCATATCAATATTGAAGCTTCCAGCAATGATTATGGCATCAAAATGCACGTATCGTAATCATAGCAATATTGACGCTTTCAGAAGTGATACAGCAAAACTGATTCAAGTTTCCGTAATCATATCAATATTGATGCTTCCAGAGGTGCTACAGCAAAACTGATTCAAGTTTCCGGCTTCTTTTGACGCGCCGGCAATGATTATGGCATCAAAATGCACGTATCGTAATCATAACAATATTGACGCTTCCAGAGGTACTCCGTTTGGCCGTTTGACGCGCCAGCAATGATTATGGCATCAAAATGCACGTATCGTAATCATAGCATATTGAAGCTTTAAATGCACGTATCGTAATCATATGAATATTGACGCTTCCAGAGGTGCTACAGCAAAACTGATTCATGTTTCCGGCTCCGTTTGACGCGCCGGCAATGATTATGGCATCAAAATGCACGTATCTCGTTTGACGCGCCGGCAATGATTATGGCATCAAAATGCTCGTATCGTAATCATATCACATATTACGCTTCCAGAGGTGCTACAGCAATACTGATTCAAGTTTTCTGCTCCGTTTGACGCGAATGATTATGGCATCAAAATGCTCGTATCGTAATCATAGCAATATTGCCGCTTCCAGAGCTGCTACAGCAATACTGATTCAAGTTTCCTGCTCCGTTTGACGCGCCGGCAATGATTATTGACAGCAATACAGCAACACTGATTCAAGTTTCCTGCTCCGTTTGACGCGCCGGCAATGATTATGGCATATATGGCATCAATATGCACGTATCGTAATCATATCAATATTGACGCTTCCAGAGGTGCTACTGGCATCAAAACGATCCAAGACATCGTAACCAGATCAAAATTGACGCTTCCAGAGGTGCTACAGCAATACTGATTCAAGTTTTCTGCTCCGTTTGACGCGCCGGCAATGATTATGGCATCAAAATGCTCGTATCGTAATCAGTCTGCTCCGTATGACGCGCCAGCAATGATTATGGCATCAAAATGCACGGAGCATAATCATATAAATATTGACGCTTCCAGAGGTGCTACAGCAAAACTGATTCAAGTTTCCGGCTTCGTTTAACGCGCCGTCAATGATTATGGCATCAAATAGCACGTATCGAACAGCAAAACTAAAATGCACTCGTAATCATATCTTCAGAGGTGCTACAGCAATACAAAAATGCACTTATCGTAATCATAGCAATATTGACGCTTCCAGAGGTGCTACAGCAAAACTGATTCAAGCCGCGTATCGTAATCATAGCAATATTGACGCTTCCAGAGGTGCTACAGCAAAACTGATTAGTTTTCGGCTCCGTTTGACGCGCCGGCAATGATTATGGCATCAAAATGCACGTATCGTAATCATAACAATATTGACGCTTCCAGAGGTAGTTCATAGCTGCTCCGTATGACGCGCCAGCAATGATTATGGCATCAAAATGCACGGAGCATAATCATATAAATATTGACGCTTCCAGAAGTGCTACAGCAAAACTGATTCAAGTTTCCGGCTCCGTTTCACGCGCTGGCAATAATTACTCAAAATAACGTATCGTAATCATATCAATATTGACGCTGCCAGAGGTGCTACAGCAAAACCGATTCGATAAAATGCACTTCGTAATCATAGCAATATTGACGCTTGAAGTTTCCTGCTCCGTTTGACGCGCCGGTAATGATTATAACATCAAAATGCACAGTAATCATATCAATATTGAAGCTTCCAGAAATGATTCAAGTTTCCTGCTCCGTTCAACGCGCCGGCAATGATTATGGCATCAAAATGCTCGTATCGTAATCATATCAATATTGAT
>NW_020187031.1:149424-150005 GCF_900000015.1 Plasmopara halstedii | reverse complement strand
TTTGACGCGCCGGCAATGATTATGGCATCAAAATGCACGTATCGTAATCATATCAATCCAAGCCATCGTAACCAGATCAAAATTGACGCTTCCAGAGGTGCTACAGCAATACTGATTCAAGTTTTCCTGCTCCGTTTGACGCGCCGGCAATGATTATGGCATCAAAATGCTCGTATCGTAATCAGGCTCCTATACCTGCTCCGTATGACGCGCCAGCAATGATTATGGCATCAAAATGCACGGAGCATAATCATATAATAATGACGCTTCCAGAGGTGCTACAGCAATACTGATTCAAGTTTTCTGCTCCGTTTGACGCACGGCAATGATTATGGCATCAAAATGCACGTATCGTAATCATACCAATATTGAAGCTTTGCAATGATTATGGCATCAAAATGCACGTATCGTAATCATATCAATATTGAAGCTTCCAGCAATGATTATGGCATCAAAATGCACGTATCGTAATCATATCAATATTGACGCTTCCAGATGAGGTGCTTAAATGCTAATCATATCAATATTGAAGCTTCCAGAGGTACTACAGCAAAACTGATTCAAGTTTCCGGCTCCGTTTG
>NW_020187031.1:149090-149170 GCF_900000015.1 Plasmopara halstedii | reverse complement strand
TTGACGCTTCCAGAGGTGCTACAGCAAAACTGATTCAAGTTTCCGGCTCCATTTGACGTGCCGGCAATGATTATGACATC
>NW_020187031.1:149012-149080 GCF_900000015.1 Plasmopara halstedii | reverse complement strand
CGCGCCGGCAATGATTATGGCATCAAAATGCACGTATCGTAATCATTTCAATATTGAAACTTCCAGAG
>NW_020187031.1:148104-148259 GCF_900000015.1 Plasmopara halstedii | reverse complement strand
GCCTTGTACGCCTTGAACTTGGTCACCACTTCACTCTTCTTCTTGAGGAAGTACACGATCACAAACCTCGAGTGGTCGTCGACGAAGGTGAGCACGTATTTTTCTCCACCCTTCGACTTCGTCTTCATGGGTCTCATCACGTCCGTGTGTACTAC
>NW_020187031.1:147850-148094 GCF_900000015.1 Plasmopara halstedii | reverse complement strand
CAGTAGCATTGGTGTCTCTGCTCGGCGAACACGCTCCGTCCACGGGTGGAACACCATAATTTCACCGGACATCAACCTTGACGATCTTCTGTACGTCGTCAGCTCTTTACTCGTCGATGTCGGCTCCGCTTCAACTTCCTGCATTTCTACGTCATCGCCGCCGAGTTCCTCCTCAGCAGGCAGCAATGGTATGTCGATGGTAGGTTTCACCTGTGGCTGCACGTCTTCATGCTGCACTAAATCA
>NW_020187031.1:147698-147840 GCF_900000015.1 Plasmopara halstedii | reverse complement strand
TGCCACTCCACGATCAGCCCGCGAGCCACGCTCGGGACTCCTGTCCGATACATCGTTGATGTCCACCAACTCGGACATTCCAATGTCCAGCACGTTGACCGTCTCGGTCCAGAGCTCTCGCCAATAGCACTTTTGTCTCCTG
>NW_020187031.1:147462-147688 GCF_900000015.1 Plasmopara halstedii | reverse complement strand
TTGGTCACATGGACGATTGTCGACTGGTTCGGTACAGCCATATCGTAGATACCGTTGATCTCCCGTTCATCCAGTCTCAGCGAACGTGACATGTTGAGCCTATTTGACTCCAAGTCGTACACCCTGTACCCCTTGACGTTCTCGGCGTACCCCAAAAACATACACTTGAAGCTCTTAGCATCCAGCTTCGTACGTTTGCCGTCTTCCATATGAGCATACCCGGTAA
>NW_020187031.1:145210-145577 GCF_900000015.1 Plasmopara halstedii | reverse complement strand
CGATGATCGACGAGATCAACTCGAACTCGCTGGGCAGGCTGCTCAGCAATATAACCAACTGACGGGCATCGTCCAATGGTTCGCCGAGCGATTGGAGACCCACGATGAGCTCGTCAAATTTGTCGAGGTGCTTCGCCATCCTCCATCTTGAATTCATGGAGTCGGCGAGTCATCATCACTCGGTTGTGCATCGTGGTCCGGTTATAGAACTCCCGCAAAGTTCCCCACGCTTGAATTGCCGAGGTCGACGAGCGAATCTTCGTCTGGTGCTCCAACGACACGCCCTGGGCGATCAAACCGAGCGCCTTCATGTCGTTTAGCAGCCACGCTTCCGTCATCTCTGCTTCCGGCTTCACCGTCTGCACAG
>NW_020187031.1:144619-145200 GCF_900000015.1 Plasmopara halstedii | reverse complement strand
TCACTGACCCCTTGTACTCGACAAATCGCGCCATTTCCTGCTGACAGTCCAACACGTAGGCCTTGCCGAGTCTCTTCCCCGAGGCAATCGCACTCAACTTGCCCCAGATATAACACGAATCCCGCCCCACCGACAGCAAGGCCGGGAATGTGGAGTACCTCCCTCATCCGGATGCGCTTGCCATCGATGCCCTTCAAGCGCACCGACCCGGTTCCCGCCACGCGCAGCCTCTTACCATCAGCGATGGTCACCTCGATATTCGTGTTCACGACCTCATACTCAAAGAGGTCGTCCCGGTACGGCGTCATGTGCGACGTCGCACCACTGTCGATCAGCCAGCTCGGCGATTGATCCATGCCAACAGCGAGTGCAGTATCAGCCATGGTACTGGTGATCAATGAGTCTTCTGACTCATTTACCGGGCCTGATTCGCTGACCGCGAATACTGCACCATCGTCACTGCCGTCGACCTTGTTTGGGCAATCCCGCTTCATGTGTCCGACCCGGTCACAACTGATGCACTTGCCTCGGAACCCGCCATTCTTCTTCGCGCCGTTGCCCTTGCGGTCATTGTTCCTGCT
>NW_020187031.1:123057-144609 GCF_900000015.1 Plasmopara halstedii | reverse complement strand
CGTGCGCAAAGCGCGACGCTCGAGCTTACCGAGCCTAGGATGTACATATTCCGATGCCGCGGACGCACTGTCAGACGTTGCACCGCGTGCGGGAGACGAAGTTGGGCTCTGCCCGTGTTCGCTGTCAGAACCATCGAGACTTGGTGACTTCAGTGTCATTGACACAGGGCTCATTGAGCACGGAAATCGTTTTATTCAGATGAATAAAGTTGCAGTGTCTAGAAGACACGCGAGCCTCGTTGAGGCAATAATCGATTGGAACTGTAAATGTTCTCGATCTTAATGGGGGAGGGTGTAACGAGATTACACGTACCCTTGTAACAGGTGTGTGTCACACAAGATGTGTTTGGTGTGACTGTACCCAAACAAGAATACGGTATGTGGCTAGGTAGCCAGTAGTTATGCGTGTATTTAGATTTTTCTATATACATTTAGTATATTTAGGAAAATCTAAACTTTTAACATTAGGGTAAAAAATATTAAAATCAGCTTTGGATTTAAACCGATGAGTCAATCAGCCTTGGGAAGGCAATAGTTACACTTGGAGTAAGCGGATTGCAATCCGCTAACTCATACTTGGTTCTTGTAAAGAACGAAAGGTCGGTGACCTTAAGTACGCTTCCTCAAGCGCTAAGCTACGGCAGCCCCATTGCAATTCTCACTAGTTAAACATCATAATTTAATCACCTCGTCATTTAATAAGACGCCTGTAAAAACTATCACACGATACATCTGGGTTTAAAGGTGGTATTGATGATTACAACTTTAACAATCATGACGCTGTTTTGGATTGTCACAACCATTCCCGGCACCTTTCCGTTACGTAAGATCAGCACCTACTTCCTTTTTGATTCCCCAAATTACGTTAATCTTCCCCACAGTACGAAGCATTATTTTTTTATAATCTAATGTTGCAACTCTGAGGGTCACACTTCTCATTTTTGTTGTTTTGAGCGTCTTCATCACTTGCAGTTACCATGCACCCACCAAATGTCTACTAGGTAAACTAAGAAGCTCGAAGAATTTTTGCTTGATCCATGATCCAGGTCCCAAATTTTTATTCTCTTGACCGTCGCTGACAACGTGACGAACGTTTGAGTGCGATTTATGCTGCGCTTGCGTCAACCTGATGCGTCTGGTTTGATCAGGAACGCTGTAGCATGTCTGGAAGCGCTAAAACGCATTGGACTTGATATCTCAGCTTCTGACAAGGTGACGAACGTTTGAGTGCGATAACTTGTTGTAGCTTATGCGAGCGCACGCATCCGCTCAAATAACTGAAGCTCCATTTTTGTATCTTGCTAAATTAACAACTTTCTTGTGCATTTTGCTTTCAACTGACTTTGACACACTATTGTTCACCGTGTCGTGACCCATAATCGGTTCTTTATATTGATCCTCATAAATAAGAGAGAACGTCTAAAGTGTTCGGTTTGTCGTGCGAAACTGTAAGTTGTAAATAAATTTAGTCATTATCATGCTCGAATCAGCATAATGGGCGGAATGTTTCGAGTTCAATTATTGATCTTCAACAATCATCGGACACTAGTATCGGATACAAATAGTGCTTGCATCAATTACGGCTCATACATTGTTTGAGAAGTGAGTAATATAATGTTTTGCATGTCGGGAGCAAAACCCGCTGCTGTAAAGTCGGTTTCTTAGCTACTACGACTCAACTTGCCAAACATATGAATGCTGCCCACAAATCTGTCTTGGGTACAATGTTCATTGAGCTATATAATTTTTTAACCGTTACTGTAAGCATTTGACCACTATTGAAATGACACTGATATTGTTTTCTTATCGCCACCGGCAATTTTAAACCTGCTTGACATTTTATCACATGCTCTTCATTAGTGCATTTCGTCTGATGTGCTGACCAAATTATGTTGCAGGCGACGTGCTGGGACCATTTCGAGAATAATGCTAAAAAAACATTCATCCTTACCCTTTCACCACCCAAGACTGAATACTAGTCCTTTAGTTGAGACTCAAGAAGAAGAATAGTTCTTTAGTTTTCTGTTGTACGATCGGACGACGTTGAAACGGGCAGTGTGACAGAGAATATTTTGACTTACGAACTCCCCACTTATGAGCGCATCCAGGATGGAATTTTAAGCTTCACAGGGGAGAGCGTCCAGCAAACCAAGTAAACAGATGCCTTGTCAAAATAGCATTTAATCAATAACTACATACACTATGCAATATATATATCAATGACGTGAGGCTAACGGCCCACGGCCTCACCAAACCAGTAATAAAAGTGTCATGTGGACGTAGGTTTAGTAGCGGTACGTATCTGCCTCACCTCCATGAAACGACACTGGGGCTCACAGTTTTTTCTCGATTTAAGATGTTACCCAGCAATGGACACTTAGCAAGAATTAGCTGCGCTTCGGGTTGCACTTCACCGCATGCATCAAACAGTTCCTGCTTCTACAAACATGATGTACATCGAATGTCCGCCTAGATCGTCTCGTTTTAGATTGACACGAGCCCATGGTATGACACAATATTACGACCGACAGCCATGAAGCCATTATCGGTAAAACGACAACGTATTCTTTAATGACTATGATCACAATGAGCCCCCAATTCCCAACCTGACACCTGTTTCTTTACCAAAGTCGGTAGAACCATCCACCGAGAAGAGGCGTTCTCTATATTCCGACTCTGCTCTGCACGAGTTTCTAGGCTCATACCTGTTCTCTAAGGCAGATAGTGTCGCGACACCCACGATGAACAGCCCGTTACTCCCCACAATACCACTGTAATTTGTGGCGATCTCGAAGGAGCACGGAGTTTATCTCTCTATTTGAATAATAGGAAGTAAATTTGTAGACGCATTTACAGCATTATAAAGCGCAACTCAATGAAAAATAGCAACTCGCTTCGAGCATCGTGATCCCTCTGCACAAGTGTTTTGAAAGATGACCTTTACCACGTGAGAAACGCGTTCTGTCTGACCATCAGTTTGTGATTTGATAGCGGTGGGCTATTAAAAATAAAGCTTGCCAGATTCCTTGCTGCAAAGCGCGATCCTCGATCTAAAACGATGGCCACCGTCACATGATAATGTTGTCGTGAAACAACTCGATTGTATCCTCACCGTAACGGGATCATCGACAGCAGCAAGATGGAGTAGTGCTTATTCGTTCAGCAGATCGACAAGATCATCATTTGGAAATACTGGAAGTGTCTTTGTTCTAGTCTGGAAATTGAGTTTATATGGATAGAGTGCCAACACACTGCTAGAAGTTGTAAGCTTGCGTAAGGTGGTAATACACTGCTAGAAGTTGTAGACTTGCGTAAGGTGCCAACGCACGTGGCGAGTCCCGCCAGACCACACGTCTCTTTGCTTTCATGGCGGACATACATCAATCATCAAACATCTCGTACAGTATTCTGTACGTGATGGCCTCTCCATGAGGTATCCGCAGCACGTTGAATACTAAGTACGTTGTTTGACTATGGAACTACAGTGTAAGAGAGCAATCAAAGCTTAGACAAAACATTAGCTGCGCTCAAAATCCCTTTGATATTTAATGTATTTTCATTTGGCCCGTAAGTTGAATGCACTGCCTTGTAGTGCTCGATACCATCATCCTGACACGCCACAGTTCATAGTCGGGATGACGCAGAAGCGCATGCACCACCAGATTAGCTTCTACCTTATCTCACAGATATATTCGGTAGCGCTAGAAAACTTTCTTGCTATTTTGTGTGAAAGAGATGTCGCTGTACGCAACGCCTCATGATTACTTTTGGTCACAAATGGGCGTGACGCCAAGAACACACACCCTGGGCATGACAAAAGCATACTTCATAGCGAACTAGTCTATGTCATGAGCTGAAGAGTTCTTTGTTTAAGCTTCAAGTCGGTGAGTCTGAAACGCGATTATGCATTCTTGAAAGCACGGCCTATGACAAAGGCGTTCCTCACAGACGACATGAGATTTTTTACTCCGATTCAATAAGGCCAGAAATGGGGCGCGCATGGAGCTTTGTTCTACAGACTTAGAAGCCGCTTTACCTGCCGCATTTTAGCACTATGTGACATTTTCAAAAGGAACGGTGAAAGGTCCTGTCACGTCGGCATAATTTGCGCTAAACGTAAGCGAATAGTTAATCAAGCCAGACAACTATCGCACGTCCCTTTTAACGAGAGTCATTGACCAACCTACGTTGGCAATGATCTTCACGGGGTCTTTTCCCCAATCATGCTATTTGATTCAGCATCGCAAAGAAGGATTCTCGTCGACGCCGACGATATACCTGTTTATGTCAGTGAATTGCTTACTGTTGCACACACACTCGAGCACTGCGCAATGTAACACTAGATATTTGGTACCTCGTACCTGCAAAAAGTATGGATGAATGTATCATTTACCGTGTTGACTTCAATTCGTAAAAAAGGACGATGTTGATAAAATAGCTGCGCTTTAGTCGAATGTATGTCGCTGGATAATGTAACAGTCCCTGGGGCATTACAGCCACTCGTAGAGCACCCTACCACAATGGGAGAGAAATTAACATCTGTTAAAGTGGAATATTAATTTCTGGCATGGTTTGTTATTGATAAGATTAACTGAGTCACTAGCACTAAAAAAAGTGCAACCAAACATGCTATTCTTCAGTCATTTTGGCACAATCACCATTTCTGGGTACTTTGTCTCGCACAAAAAGCAGACGCAATTGGAAGATTTACGCTCTCTGCCCGGTTCCGCTTCATGCTTTGCGGACAACAAAGCACCTACGACGTTACACTGTATCTATAAAAGAATATCGTGTTGGGATGCAGTTTTGGTCACTGAAACCATGTCTTGGCGCATTCCCCGACCGTGAGGGCTAATATGTGATACATCTCCGGTCTCCAGTTCTTGAATATTCTTTATCAAATGACACCAGTGGACATATACGATCTTTGAGGATGACTGCTCTTAATGATCTTGCAAGTGCTCTGAACAACGAATTTATCCTGTTGGTTGATTTGGCGGAATTGCCGTGATATCTCCCGGAAAAGCTTGCTTCGAAGAGTCCGTTAATGGACGCAAAGAGGTTGAATTGCTCGCTGCAATCGAGTGAATCGAGAACCTCTACACAAAGTATGAGTATCAGCTCTACTATTTTGAGAGCACAGTAAATAGTATTGATTCTACGTAGACTATTACTAAGTCTATACGATCTACTATACTCATGATAGAACTGTCATTGCTTGACGTGCAGCTCACAGCACATGCATACCACATATACCTTTTTTATGAAGTCGCAGTACATAACAATGGTACAGTTCTTGTCAATATCACAATCACACCAGATGCAATGTGACTTGTGTACAATTGTACCCAATTTTATAGAATGTAATATTTAAGTACACACGATTACAGTACTTACCCCATAACACCCATGCGGTCCACACTGAGACTCACATTTTTTTCTTTAAATGACACTGCGCAAAATGTCCGCTTCACGATCAACTATTGCGCTTGAAGTCTGACTCAACTCTTTACGCTTTACCATATTTGATCCCCAAATTATACTAGCATCGGAAGTCATCTTCAGTGCTATCAAACATAAGGCCCGACGAGCCCCCAAATATAAAAGCGATCCTCGTGACTCACGCACTTAAGTCAATTTCAGGTAGGTGCTAGCCGATGAGAGCTTTCCGAGTCCTGGCCATACATCTCCTCCCTCACTCGACGACATATCTTCTAGCCGATTGCCACGAAGTGTGGACTTACTACGATTAGCCTCTCTTCTGCACGAGTTACGTACTCTGTTCCTTATTCAACGGCGAGAGTATCGTGACCTCCCGCGTGAGGTTCATACGATGTCCAGTTTGCGGCAGCGCGATGGCTACTACTTAGGAAGCCCAGCTTACTCAAATACAAGCGCGATCGTCACTTCGACTGTTCCCTGAATATCACGTTGTGATTTCAGTTTTAAACAATATAAATTTGCTAACCGCGCTTGGGGTGAGACACTAACACGCCTATGCATGCAGGCTTTTTGGTCATACAGTGGCCAAATGGATCACCAGATCACCTCTCCGTATTACTATTCAGCTCACAGGTTATCACTCCCCGGATATGGAACCTTGTATAGAGCCGCAACGTTTCACAAAAATTATACCTTCCATGAGAGTGTACTTTGCGCCAATATCATTAATACTCAGCCCCCCCCACACTCAAACGGAAAGCACGCTGCAACGGGCAGCGCTGCCTCTAATGCCAATAAACACCATACTCAGTCCCCCGCACTCAAATGAGAAGAACGCTGCAACGGGTAGCACTGCCTCTTCTCCAAGGAGGATGACAACGAAGGTACAGCAACTTTCAAGCGGCCACGACACTAAGGCATTTACTGACGTGGAACATCAAACACCTATACGTTTTTTTTAAATAAGGATATTCTTTTACTTTATCAAAACTGGTTGTAGCCATTGTGTACCTTCCGATCCAACAACCATTCCGCATGTGTGGTCTACATCTTGTTTTTCGAGTTGTGCCGGCTGAGGTTGACCCTCTCGTGGCCGACTTTCGTGGGATTTTTCTGCTCTGTCACCATGTCGACTCTCTTCTACCTGCGTCTGAAACGGAGATCGGTCAGTTGAGGGTTACGCTCTTCGAGTTTCACCCTTGCATGGCGTGGTTGAGCCAATATGAGCCGCTCAAAAATGTGAAGCTAGTTCGGAGCAGAGAACAGCTCAGCAATAGGTGATGGTGGGAACGACTCTCCGTTCTCAACATAGAATGAATTCGACTTGCTCGTACAAGTATAGTTGTAGTATGAGATCAATAAGCCATCGAGTGAAACAGAATGTGTCCGCATTTTTTTCACAAGGCACAGCGTAAAACTAGATCTATTTTTGCTACAACCGTGAACGGTCCGATGTAGCGCCGTCGCGACTTAGTCTTGTAGACCACAAACACAGCATGTGGAGGCGGGTGGATTACATGTTATGCTTTCTTGTCCCAGTTCGTATTCGTGTGGTTTAGTCTGTCTCTGGTCTCGGGTGCTGCTTTTGAAAATCCAGCCTCTCATCCGTAATGTCACGCATCTTGCGCATGACGCCAACTCCAATGACGTAAATTCCCTTAATCTGCCACCAGAAAGAGTAGCGGGGCCGGTATCAACAAGTCGAATGTGATCGACGACCTCTCCCCTAATGAGACTGGAGCCACTTCATGAAGGTGTCAGATGCACTCGAGGGTTCACCGAATCATTTATGTGAGCTGCGTAGAGGACTATATAGGCACAGTCTGCGTTTATCAGCGCAAAATTAATGACCGGGATCAACACCGCGGTCCCTCCGTCCAATGCTTTTGGAAGATATCCTCGACAACGCAATTCAAGCGTTCCGTCTGGCCCTAAATCCAAAACTTTGCTGTAAAGCGCGGGTCCCTATATGAAACAGTAGGCTATGCCGGCGAAATAATTGTGGCTGTATCCAAGTATTGCTGACAGGAGCAAAACAAATGCCATGGGGTGGGGATGGTTCAGAAAAACCAAAAACCGGTACTTCCGGACGCATGTTTTGCAACTCGAAATACAGTCTAATATTATGTACTGTAACAATCTATTAAAGTCGGTAGGCTGACTAAAGTGCCGCCGCATGCGGCTGGAGGTCGACCAGCTGACGCCTTTTACATGTACGCACATATGTGCTTACTCATTGTACACAGTGCTCACCCCAATAATTGAGCGAGGAACAGAAATACGTTTGTCAACTTGTCAGACCACAGATACAAGCAGCGTAATGGTTCTTTTTTGAGATGGTCATTCATAGGTGTAACACATGCCTCGTACAGTATTCTGTACTTGAGGTCTTCATCGTCAGGCATCATTATACTTTGTGTATCGTGTGTGGTATGACTTGCATAGCCTTAGAATAAGGCATATTAGTACAGGTGTGCACGTGCGTATTTCGATATAGCGGCATATGGATTAGTTAAAGATTTATCAACGCAACACATGTTGCATCAAAGTTGATCGCTGCATATGTTTCCTTATTAATTCTCGACATTACACTTAAGACACGTTGATGCAGCGCCACCACAATAAGCCGACCCGGCGTGTAACCAACGTCGACGGTATATTCAGCAAAAAGTGGTATCCAAATTCTGTGGGGAGAGTGGTGATGACTTCGCCGAACGCACCGACGCATAGCTTGTATCTTAGAGCCGAGCAGGTGAACCCTAGATTTGACGAGGGCATATCGAGAAGAGAAAAGAAGACTTCATTATAAGCATCTTCTTGTCATAAACGGGTACTGCTTCTCTGTTGCTTCAAGCTGGTGACAGTCAACGTGATCACACTTCGTGTTCGTTGGCATCTGTCTGAAGCAAAGCTCAATGTATTGAAAAAGTTGAAGCGTCACGCAACAGCCGATCTGGTCCATAATCAAGGCGTGCATGAGGCTTTCTTTTAAAAACTTGATTTGCACATCTTCTGCCGCGCCCCAGTGCCATTTAATAAACTATTTTAGAAGTTTGATGAGAGGTTAAGCGATGTTGGCATGATTTAGTCTGATGTTGTGCAAGTGGTTGGCTGCACTAAACCACTTTCACAAATTGTTATAAGACAGCAGCAGTGGCCAATCTACAACGGCCTTTCTCTCCGCGAAATATGCACTTAAGTCTTTCACACAGCAGCTCAGAGAGGGAATCCTCTAGCGCCAGCAAGACCCTTATCTATATTGGGTTGAAGCGCATACAGTCGAGAGCTGCCTACGAATGTGTGATTTTCCTCGTACAACTTCCCGTACTCCAAAGTGCCATGGAGATTACATCGTCGAAATAAGATTCTGCATCCACGATGTGACGTAAGGTTGTGTCATCAGGCGATTGAGCTTTGCTGACGCATGAGGTATGCATAAAAGCACTTTCAAGTATTCGGCGTCGATTATTCACCGCAGTGAGGTGGATATCGCTTTCTTTTATCAGCAGCTGTTAATAATCACCAAATAGGTCGAAGGCACTTTGCAACCTACCAATCTTTCTATAGCACATCATTTCTTACAATCGACGTTTGTGTCATGATCTTTGCTTGATTTAGCATCTCAAAATCGCCACTTGCCGTTAGCCCTTCTCACATAAAAAGTTCAGCTCCTCCTCTGATGCCAAACCCATCATTTCGATGACTCTATCGTCTTGCACATCCTTGCGCATATCTCCGAAAAAAAAACTCTTCCCGTTTTATAAGCGTATTTGCTGTTGGTTGTGAAGAAGAGTTGTCAATTGCTTGGTCTAACTCGATCACTCTATTGATTAGTGAATAATCTATCTTGCAACTTGATCGTCAAGCTTCGTTGCTCACCTTGTGGGCCTGTCATGCGGTAGTGCTACCCCAGCAGTACAGTCGCCTTTCAATTCCATCGGTTCCGGAGCGGGTTATTGAGATATCCAACAGCTTCCACTATCCACCGACCCTAGCGCAAAAGACAACTGCTCACAAGTTTTCCTTTCTATTCCGTCAGATACACTCCGGAGGCCACTACATAAATCATTCTTTCTCGACTCGACAGAAGTATACCCTAAAAACCGCAATATACAACTGAGCTTTACCGTCTACCTGAAGCCTCAGCTTCCTACCACTACCTTCTTCCAAGCTCTGCTCGATAGGCCTACCAATACCATTGCTATCAAAAAGATCAATCCCATGGTCTGCACGGAAGCAGTAATTGGTTCGTACCCGGACCAAAAGCTCCTCTGCCATCCAGAAGATGTGGACTACTGACTTGCCAATGCTCCGCTGGTAAAAAAATATGTGGCACCTAAGGTTTTCGACTTTCAGTCGACCCATGGGTTGTGGCGCATCATTCAAGCCATGTTTGAAACAACATCGTATCTTAATTTTAAAATAGGACTAAACAGCGTTTCACGCTGTTACAATTATCATTTCTACTTGAAGGCTCAACATACCCACTGAGAAATTGACTAGTACCCCGTCGCTAGACGCACGGATAGTGTGGCCATATTTGGCATCTTTGATGCCTTACCTCATTGTCATCTCATTTCGTCAGTCGCGCGTCGAGCGTGGTTGCGCGATGCTTCAAAATCTGTAATATTAGAGATTATCATGACTTCGCAAAACCCAAACAAAACAACAATCAACAATCCTGAATAGTGTGCCTCACCTCTCGTTAGATGATTGCTTCGTTAAGGCATTAGTGCCATTGACCACAACTCGAGCTAGGTACATCAGAACCCGAGACCACCCATCGCCTTATGGGAGTCGAATATTCGTAGGGCTCATCGTTCATTCTGGATTGGGACCTCGCCCTTACGTATCTCGCAGCTGAGAGCGATGGGGGGGCGAGGTCGCAGGTACATGTACTACAGCAGATTAGAGATCTCTCACGTCTTACTCATCATGTCTGAGTCTATCGCGTCTGGCGTACTTGTGGAGTTAACATTCCCAGCATCCCGTCCAAATCTAGCGGCACGAAAGCTGTGCCCCATATTAAAAGCAACATCTACCGCTTCCACAAAAGTATTAGAGTGGACGCGGAATCCCTTGGTGCGAGCCGCGCCTATTAGGAGACTCACCGTGTTAATCGTTACCAGGGTCAGCCATCAGTGCGGCGATAAGTGCTAAAACCTTTGTGGAGAAGGCCCGCCATTTTTTTGCCTCATTTGACGGGTAAAAAAGGTTTTCGATCGCGCCCAATACGTTGTATTTAGGCTGCGCACTGTGGCTGTGTTTGGAGCAAGGCTGAGGCCATGGCATCTCGACTTTCCATCCAGAGCGATAGATCTTCTACAATCCGGCCTTCAAAGGCCTAAACAGTCAACACCAACGGTTCCACGGTGAGAATTATCTGTTTCTTCACCAGCGCTGGTTGGGACACTCCTAAGTAAGTCTCAGCAGCGCATAATCGAGCTAGTAAACTTCTTCAGGCTAGTGATAACCGCATCTGGATCTTTGACCCCCAGCTCTCTTGTCGGTATCAACGATAAACATCAGTTTGCTGGTCTTGTACAGTTGTCTCATGTATGGATTATTGAACATTTCATGTTTCATCATCACAAAGGATACATTATTTTCACGACTCCGTTTGGTATCGAATACAAATGTTACCAACTGCGATGGGATCGCCGTGCACCTTGCACAGAGGGCGCTTTTCGACTAATCCACATAAACCAACGCGCAGAGGATTGACTTGTACTTTTCACCTAGAGCCTCTCTAGTAACCAAATAATCAGTTTGTTTTTCTTCTTCACAAGTAGTGAAGATTTAGTATAATCAAACAGATACTAAATGATCCCATTTTAGTGTGCTCGATTATAAACTTGATTATTTTCATGTCGCGTGGAAAATTAGCCCACGTATTCCACGAATACTTCCTATACGACTTCCCATTGCATTTGGTAACCACTCCAGCTGTGGGTTTCTAATCTGTTAAGCTCCACACAAAAAGAAAATAGTTTATATAATAAGGTTTCATATACAATTTAGAGCTAACTATAATCTGCGCGTCATTCGTACAGACAGGGGGACCCCTATAAATTATTAGGTGGGGGCGTAACCCGAATACTGTAATAACAAGCTAAAAAAACTACCATAACCAGTAAGTACCAATGTTCAAACAAAAGATATTCACGTTGACATACAACTGCTTAAAGGTTATATGGTTGAAATAAAAGTAAAGTATAGCGATATTCCTTACGAACAAGGCTGAAAAGCAAACTAATGAAGTAAAAAGCAGATACCACATGTCGATGGATCTACTGCAGAGTCGGTTGATTCACCACAAGTGTCTAATCTCTTTAACCCGAGGCAGGCTTTTCAACGTGTACCCATAGTGAAATAAACATCAGGCCAACGGCAATGGAGATCGAGCCAATAAAATTTCCCTGATCCATCAAGCTTTGGTAACTCCATCCAAAGTATTCCTGAATGCTCATACGCACGGTTGGGCCCAGATTGTATGCAATATGAAATCCCATAAGAATGGCGGCGCAAAGCATTGAGTCACCATGAGAGAAGACACGGTTATAGTATGCCACCATGTAGCGTACCGTGGCCCAAATAATACCAAATACTGCACCAGAGAATAGCAGCACATTTGGTAGCTCAGCTAGTGATCCACGTGAAGCATCACGTTTGCTACGCCATTGAGACTTGCGACCAGTAAGCTTCCATCCAATAGCACCAAGCATGGCCGTGAAGTTTGTAAAAGCGTACACAAATCTCGTTTCTTGAGAACGAACGACATCGCTATTTTGTACACCACGAGTACTCAAAGCTGACAGCAAACCTTGTACGATGAGCTTCGGTACGAGTGCTGCAAGCACACGAAGGCCGTTTACGAAAATTGGTGCATATCCCGTGTACAGAAAGTAGAGCGTGATATAGTACACAAGGATAACAGAAATCGAGTCAATTGGATACAATGTCGAGTTGAGGTAAAACACACGACGCATGAAAGTGTTCGGTTTGCGATACTTGGGAATATCCACGTGAGGACGTTTCCACTCTGGGTCAGCAACATTCTTATCTTTTTTCATCAAAGCCGTCTGGAAATTACCCTTGGCCCATCGTTTGCGCTGAGCCATTGCTCCAGCCACAGAGTCGGGAATCAGTCCTTCTGCTAAACGAATACGTTCTTCACTTTCACCTTCAAAGTCTTTGCGGAAGTACAAGGCCTTCCAACCCATTGATACCAAGCGCTCGCCAGTGTAGCAATCTTCCGTCAGAGTACCATACTGGATTCCACCAATCGAATCAAGAGCCTCTCGACGAATCAAAGCGTTCGTGCCAGCGAATGAAGCACAGTCATAGCCATCCTGACCAGTCTGTATAGCATCGTAGAATGTAGAGTTGCGATGACCGAGTGGATCACCAATCTGCAATTGCACACAGTCTCGAAAGTACTGCGGCGTCTGCACAAAGCCAACGGCATTGTCACGAACATCATCTGAGTAAGTATGTAGTATCGTCATGCCTACGTCACCACTGTGATTGTTCGTATTGCACTTGCGACACTCTCCACTTTTGCCAAGCTTTGAGTTACAATTCATACAACGAAGTTCCTTCTTCGTAGTATGTACATCACTTAAAGTACCATTTACTTGACGACGATGCAAGTCGCTCTGCATGTGCATCGCATTCTCAAAACACTCCTTTGAACAAAAGCTAATGCGCTCCTCCGGTACACCGGCAATCTTGCATGATGCACAGCACATTTTAGCCACATTTTGGCATCCCGTGCATGAACACGAGTATTTGTTCTTCAGCTGACGGTCTTCATCGTCAAAAAAGAACGGAAGCGTCGCAAGAATAAACTTTGGATGAGGTTGCATATCGGAATCCAGCAGCAGCATGTATCGTCCAGTAGCTCCTTCATTGTAAAGACAATTATTAATATTTCCTGCCTTCGAGTAATGCGTTTCAGGCTTGACTCGACCAATAAAGGTTACATGAGGCATACCAGGGTAGCGGTAATCGTCACGGAAGGACCCAACAGCGCAATCCGCACGATTGACTACTTTTGGTCGAGAACTAGACGGAAGATTAGCAGATGAATGCAGTTTGCGCCATGCATACACCTCCATCTCTTCATTAGGATCACACACACGATCATACATAAATTGCGCTACTTCCTGACGTAAATCACCTGATTTCTCAAGAATTACCTTGTTTAATTCGATAGCAGGAACAGGATTGCCTTTCGTCCACTTTGCACTACAGTAACCGTCATCCAAGACATAAATTTGCAATAGATGCGGCGGATATTGTAGATTCATGCACGCCATTAATGAATCGATAGTTTCCTCAGCTGGCTCTGAATAATGACACAATAGCACATCAATCTTTGGCCATAAATCATCCGGTACCTTAGGATCAAATTCATCAAAGTAGTGTGCACCACGACGCACGGGTTTCCACATACCAAGGTAGTAGAAAGCACCAAGGATAATAGACACGAGCTCAGCAACAACAAGGGCAAAAAATGCTACCCACTGGCCAATAGGTGGATTATGAAAACAAGCCACATCATCAACACCAGCTAATGTCATATACCAATCAGGTGGCGTGTACCATCCACTCATGGGGTCAGCAAGACATTGTAGGTCATCTGGAGTATTATCATAAACGTCTTGACAGACTGAAGTCCGATTACTTGAATCGCATGGTTGAATACCAACAACAAACCAGAAAATCAAGCCAAAAATCTCAATAAGACTGAGTAAAAGAAAGAGAAAGTAGAGAACACGATACGTGGTGATACCTTTCATGTAATACTTGCGAACATTCGGCAGTTTACGTTCAATAATATTACCCGATCCACAAGCCACAATTGCTTCTTCGAGACCTGCAAACCAAAGTCGATATTCGTCATCAGTCTCAGGACATAATACCCAAACACGACGCTTTGTCATGACTTCAAATCCTCGATGTGGAAGATCCATTCGAGCACATGGACGCAATTGTAAAGCATCTTTTAATTCAATAGCACCAACAACTAGATCCGTATTTCGTGTTGTAAAATATTGACGACATTCTTGATGTGAATGAAAGTAATAAATCTTTGCTTTTTCTAATGCAAAGTAACGTCGTTTCCAACTTTTATGCATTGGTCCTTTGATCGTACGTTTCCCTTGCTTGTGCATATAACCATGAACTGTAATAATATTTTCTTGAAATGCTCGATTGTCATCAGAATTGTTTGGAAGTTGTACTGGTGGATCAAAAGGTCCAGCATTTCGTCCAATTTCCGTCTCTCCAGGTTGCCGTACATCCAAAGCCGATGGAGTTGCAAACTTTGAGTAATCATCCGTTGGCGGGGTTGATTTACTAGTTGTCGACATGATTCTTCCCAACTTACGTTGTACAAGCAGCAAACAAACGAAAATTTAAATCTTCGTTTCTTCCTTACTTGTGCTTCTTTCAAATGGTTGAATACCTCGCACAGGCAAGACGTTGAGCAGTTTCTTCTCTCGTGCGAAACTAGATGTGATGCAAGTCCAGTAACGGAAATCGCACATTAGTGAAATTTCGCCACATCTGGCCACAGAGGATAGGGTAGGTGGACGTTGAGTGGATGGAAGAGACAATCTGGGTCTTTTTACCTAATTCTCAGAATTAGTATAACTAGTGACATCGTCGACCTTGTGTACAAAATCATAGAAATGTTAAGTAGAATTAGATCTGTATTATTATCAATATTAAAGACATGGAGAAATTAGGCTAACAAGTTACCCATATCATCCTGCACACATTTTGCATTCGATGCTGGAATTTTGACTGGATTTTGGTCGCGGTAACAGTGGGGACAGCCTACTACTACGTCAGCCGACACTGCAGTTTCATTCTGTCCTTATTGCCGATAATGAACCTACGACATTGCTGCTATCTGGACAGCATACCATTCAAAGCTCATTAAAATATATCAGTAGGAAGTTTTAAATTTTTGGTTAGTAATCAAGTTGTGCAAAGTGATTTTAATCTTTAAATACATGATTTGCTTTAAAAAATGAATCAAATATATTGAAAGAAAGCATTTAAAGCGGTATCTTGAAAAGCAGATAGCTCGTCTTTTCAAAAGGGATTGGACGTAGGTTGTTCAATCCAGACCCACAGTGTAATGAAGATAAGACCAAATGCAATTGAAATCGAACCCAAAACGTTCCCTTGATCCGTAAGACTCTCATAACTCCAACCAAAGTACTCTTGAATACTCATACGTACGCTTGGTGCCAATTTAACAGCGAGAAATAGACCCATCATTAGACTAGCAAACAGCAGAGATGCACCATGCGATGTCTGAATGCTATTGTAGCCAGCCAAAAATCGCACTACCGCCCAAAGTATACCTACGACAGTGCCGAAAAAGATAATGACATTTGGAAGCTCCGAAATCGAGCCACGACTCGCACCTCCAGTGTTAAACCACTTAGGCTCTTTGCCAGTAATCTTCCACCAGAATGCCTCTAGCACAGCCGTGCAGTTGGTAAAAGCGTAAGCAAACCAGACCTCTTGGGATCGAATCACATCGCTATTCTCCACAGTACGATTGCTCAGTGCTGACAGCAACCCTTGCACAAGTAACTTCGGGACAAGCGCGTATACAAGGCGCTCGCCAGCCATGTAGATTGGAGCATAGCCAGAGAATAAGAAGTAAATTGTGATGTAGTAAAACAAGATAGCCGTAATCGAGCCGAGCGGGTAGAGCGTCGAATTAAAGTAAAAAACACGTCTCATGAACTTGTTCGGCTTGTTGTACGTTGGAACTTGTGCCTCTGGTAGCTTCCACTCGGGGTCAAAGTATTGCGTCTTTTTGTTCATCAAAGCAATCTGAAAGTTACCCTTGGCCCAACGCTTACGTTGAGCTAACGAGCCAGCGACCGAGTCAGGAATTAATCCTTCGGCTAGCCGTATGCGCTCCGACGGCTCACCTTCAAAATCCTTGCGGAAATACTGCGCTTTCCAGCCCATAGAGCACAGCACCTGACCAGTGTAGCAATCTTCAGTCAGACTGCCATACTGAATGCCCCCTATTGAATCCAAAGCTTCACGTCGGAACATTGCATTCGTGCCAGCAAAAGAAGCGCAGTCGTAGCCATCCTGACCAGTCTGAATGGCATCGTAAAATGTTGCGTTACGATGACCCATTGGGTCGCCAATCTGGAGTTGAATACAATCACGAAAGTACTGGGGTGTCTGGACGAACGCTACTGCGTTATCCCGCACATTATCCGAATATGTATGAAGTGACGACACATCCTCACCATCTGCACTTTTATTGCCGCACTTGCGACAAACACCACTTTTTGGCAGCTTTGCATCACAATTCATGCAGCGCATATCAATCTTGCCTGCGTGAGTATCGCTCATCGTGCCATTTACCTGGCGACGGTGAACTGCACTTTGTACATGCATGGCATTTTCAAAGCAATCCTTCGAGCAATAGCTAATCTGCTCTTCTGGTACACCAGCAATTTGGCACGAGGCACAGCAAAGCTTTGCAACAGAGTTGCAACCGATACCACAGCAAATGTATTTGGCCTTGTCCTGACGGTCTTCATCGTCGAAGAAGAAAGGAAGAGTAGCTAAAACAAACTTCGGATGAGGCTGCATATCTGTGTCCAGAATGATGAGATAGCGGCCGTTAGCACCCTCATTGTATAAGCAATTGTTAATGTTGCCAGCCTTGGAGTAGTGAGTTTCCGGCTTTACCCGACCAATGAAAGTCACGTGCGGTAAACCAGGGTAGCGATAATCATCACGGAATGAGCCCACGGCACAATCAGCACGATTGACTACTTTGACACGCGATGGAGACGGGAGATTAGCAGACGAGTGTAGCTTTCGCCATGCGTACACCTCCATCTCTTCATTAGGATCGCACACTCGGTCATACATGAATTGAGCTACTTCTTGACGAAGATCGCCAGCAGTTTCCAAGATACCTTTGTTTAACTCCACCGTCGGGACTGGATTTCCCTTCGTCCACTTTGTTTTGCAGTACCCATCATCACAGACCCAGATCTGTAGTAGATGTGGCGGGTACTGGAGGTTCATACATGCCATCAAAGTATCAATCGCTTCTTCAGCCGGCTCAGAATAGTGACACAGCAGAATATCAACTTTGGGCCACAATTCATCCGGAACAGGCGGCTCAAATTCATCAAAGTAATGAGCACCACGACGGACAGGTTTCCACATTCCAAGGTAGTAAAGAACACCTAATGCAAATGTAAGTAATTCCGCTAGTATCATTGCAAAGTATGAAATCCACTGAGGTATCGGTGGGTCGCGAAAGCAGATGACATTTTCAACATCAGCCACTTGTAGATACCACTTCGGTGGAGTGAACCATCCACTAAAAGGCTCACTTGAGCAACGAAGAATATCAAGGGACGTCATCCTGATAGTGGTACAGTCGACTTCGAGACGAGCAGCATCACATGGTTCCAGACCAATAACAAACCAAAACACAATTGCTAACAGTTCGACAATTCCAGCAATTAAGAAACAAAAGTAGAAAAATCGATACGTTTGATTTCCCTTCATCAAATACTTGCGAACATTTGGTAATTTACGCTCAATAATGTTCCCCGCACCATTCGCTACAATAGCACGCTCAACACCCTGAAACCACATACGATACTCATCATCCGATTCTGGACACAATACCCATACACGACGTTTTGTATGTACTTCAAAACCTTTATGAGGCAAATCCAAACGAGCGCATGGACGTAGCTGAAGCGCATCCTTTAATTCAATAGCCCCAACTACTAAATCAGCATTACGCGTCGTAAAATATTGCCGACATTCTAAATGCGAATGAAAGTAGTAAATTTTAGCTTTTTCAAGCGCAAAATAACGACGTTTCCAACTTTTATGAATCGGTCCTTTAATAGTACGTTTGCCTTGCTTGTGCATGTAACCGTGTACCGATATGATGTTGTCACGCTGACTACCAAGACCCACGGCATCCGAGACGTTCATAGGTGGAAGCACTGGTCCACGTGGGTCCACATACCCTTGCTGAGGTATTGGACGTCCTTCTTGTGGGTAAAATCCAGCACCACCGTCATTATCCCCCGTAGCAGGAGTACCATGTAATTCATAGTCTTCATGTTTTATAAGCTTTTGCTTATCGTTGCCAAACATAATGCAAATAGAGTACTACCCGGCAATATCTCGACTTAGATCAGTGGCAGTGAGATGAAGTGGCTTCGTAAAAAGTGAGCGAGTGTACTTTGACCTTCTCTGAAGAAGTGCAACTGACACTTCAGACTAGCCCAAATTATCACATCCGTTTCATAGCGAAAATCAGAGTTTTGCACCCCAGTATCTCTCTATACCAACGCATGGGCGTAAAAGAAAAGACCGTCCGCTTCGTCCACTGATGGGCGGATGCAAAAGAACCCATTTTTGTGACTTACACTGAAATGATCGAATAGATGATTCTTGAGCATGTTTATGCACAAAATTCACAAAATTTGTTCTCTCTCTCTGAGTACGACAGCTGAAAGTAATTTTCACTGCGCTCTAGAGCTAAAATTAAAACTGAACCCATGTATGAAATAAGATCAAGATAGGTTACGTTCAAATTGACATGTCTATTTAAGGCGTAAGAAGCAAGTGTTCGCATCCCAAACTGGTTCTTCGTCGTTTGTATGACGCTCAATTTGCCAACACGTCATTAATTCAAGTGATTGTACCGTAAGCACAACTTCAAATCAATTGCAGTTGTCACGTTGTTGTCAAGGCAGCCACATTTTTCTTCCTATGCTCTTGTGTATAACTTTATATATGTAAATAAGGTAATATAAATTTTTAAGAAAAATTATTGGCACAAAAGCTTAGATATTTATCCAAAAGTAGGCGTACGAGAGCAAAACGACATCTCTATTTTACGTTCTCTTTCCGATTATTCCGTTATAGCGTCAAACTTTGCAACGGCATTAACCGATATTGGTTTTCAAAATTTTCCAGTGGTTTTTAAATTTCAGTACAAGATAACGCTTCTGCTTGGTCTACAAAGAGGAATAATTGGACAAATCACCCGTTACGTTCGATTTTTAGATGAAAGTCATATAAACATAACTGAGAGCATGTTAATTCTGTGGCCTTCTGAAGCTCATTCAAATCAATTTACTGGTAATATTAGACGCCTTTGCAGTCTGTGCCCATCATTCTTCTCACTTGTTCTAGTACATGTTCGATTATATTTCTTTTGGCGACCAGCATACAACGCTTGCAACGTTCCGTCAATTGGGTGTGAGTTAGAAACCGCCTTGCTGCGGCTTATGGGCTAAGTCTGACGTCACTACTGGCTCAATAGAAAAATTGCGCATGGTCATCCAAGAATCTGTTGCGGACATCTTGCCAAACATTACGAGTTTTATCATACTAAAGTAGATATTTAAATCCAAGCGTAAAATATTGTGGAGAGAACAATTCAAATGTATGCTGACTGAAATGAGTATTAGAAGAAGCTTCAGCATCACCCAGCCAGCTTGCATTATGTTGAGATTGACCGTTGATGCAGCAGGGTATATGTTTTAAAGGTGATATGGATGACGAGAAATTGTGAGTGGTGATGGTATGCTCACAATATATAGCTTTCGCAAAATATGAGCTCTACCGTTGTCTATACGATACCCACCTTTTACTTTATTTCTACAATGTTTTTTTAGATTTCGTCTCTCACATAATTTTACAGATGGTACATTTCGTGGACCACAACTATCCTATATACCGATGTTAGTTTATATTTGAGAGCTGCATTTCTTTTTGAAGGATAGACTTTCATCTCTCTGCACGCCCGAAAAATACTAAAAGCGGCATTTGCCGGGACTTCATTTTCATCACGGTCTTCGCGTGTTGCATAAGACAGTTTTTTATTGTAGCTGCCGGTTTCAAATGTTCTACTAGATAATATTGATGTCCCTCCCCAAAGTGCTAGGTTATTACGTTTGTAATGTATGAGTTTGAACCCTACTGAGTTATCTCAGAGGCAATTAAGTGCGGTCAGGCAGATCTTGACAACTCCGCCACTAGGCGGCTGGAAGTCACTAAGATTTTAATAGTAGAGCGTCTCGCTCGAGGTATTCGATAAGTCTACGTATCGACTAGTTTAATTGCACTGTATAGCCTTCCAAGCGGGGCTGTTGTAGGTTTTTCGCTTAGAGGAAGCTTGGTTAAGGTCGGTGACATTCGTTCTATACTTAGAACCAGTAAGAAGGTAGCATATCGCAATACTGCTGCGAGGCTGCCGTAGCTTTTTGCTTCAGAGAAGCTAAGCTAAGGTCACAGATGCAGCGAGGCTGCCGTAGCTTTGCGTTTGAGGAAGCGTGATTTAGGTCACCGACCTTTCGTTCTATACTTAGAAGAAGTACGAGTTAGCAGATCGCAATCCGCTCACTCCAAGATTAATTATTGCCTTAACCCAAGGCTAATTACTCTTCTGTTTAAAATTCAAAACTGATTTTATTTACTTTTATCTGCGGCAAAGCCGCCTGATTTAAATATAAATATTTATATTTTTCTGAATATACTAAATATATATAGTAAAATCTAAATACATGCAAAACTACTGGCTACCTTGCCACATACCGTATTTTTGTTTGAATGCAGTCACACCATGCACATCTCGTGTGACCCCCCCTGTTATCAGGGTACGTGTAACCCCGTTACACTTTTCCCTATTAAGATTGAGAACGTTTACAGTTCCAATCGATTATTGCCTCAACGAGGCTCGCGTGTCCGCTAGACACTGCGACTTAATTTATTGAAATAAAACGACTTCCGAGCTCAATGATCCCTGTGTCAACGACACTGAAGTCACCAAGTCTCGCTGGTTCTGACAGTGAACACGGACAGAGCCCAACTTCGTCTCCCGCACATCGTGCAATGTCGGACAGTGCGTCCGTGGCATCGGAATATGTACATCCTAGGCTCGGTAAGCTCGAGCGTCGCGCTTTGCGCACGCTATCAATGACGAGTGACCTCGTTAAAGAGTCGACTACGAGTCTGACACTCCTTTTCCCGCATGGGATGACGAGGAAGGCGATCTGCGCCAGCGTT
>NW_020187031.1:111077-123047 GCF_900000015.1 Plasmopara halstedii | reverse complement strand
CCTTGGACACCCACCCACAAGAGATGGGATCTCAAGGTCGGAATGTATCTGTCCAGAGTTTGATGCCCTTTCTAAACCAAAAAAACACCATGTTTTAGACAGGCGAAAGAGACATTTTCGTCTGAACGATGTCTTATATCAAACGGCTTTGAACATTAGCATTGAATTTCAAAACTAATTGAGAACTTCAATTTTTCGATGTGTCATCTGATTGTAGATTTTAAATTACCTTTGCTAGTATTGACAAGCAAACCTTTATTTTACAAAAAAGCTGAAGGAGTTTACAGACTGGATCATTCTCCTTTGCCAGCTGTGAGCTCGGCTGCTAACATCACCTCCAAACCGCAAATCAACTTACCTTGAATACATCAAATTTGAAAGCAATAATTGCTATATTGTATCGGCAATAATACAACATTTCATGAGTCAGAGCGAGTAATGCTGTAATCCGTGTAAGTAATCAATATCTAAGTTGGGAAAGCGTGCATGTTACAAGTAGTAATCAGATTTGAAAGCTATTGGTCTAACTGAGTCAGTTATTGCTTACAGAGAGGAAAAATAGTGCGGATTACAAAAGTAATAATAATATTTTATGATAGGACCAAAAATTCCAAAGATCAGTAATCGGGTATTGAACGCCCATAAAAATACCAGCCGGTGAATGCAATGGGTTTGCTGTGGACCTTGCATAGGGTAAGCTTTGACTCGAATAGTCTACATTCACAATACACAAGGGATAACTCCACACGTGTTCACCTTGCAGCGGGTTAGAGAATTCCCTATCATGAAACATACTACTGATTTGCTCGAATTTTAATCCAATAGTGACATATGTTTGAGGCTAAGTTTTTGTGCTTATACACAATACACCTATTACACTATGCTCAATGATAAAGCTATATGTGTGAGGCTAACAGCCCACGAGTCCGCGGACCTCTCCGTTACATACTTTATCAGTGCCAGTATTTTAGTGCATCTGATTTCTGCACAAAAGTGTAATGTGCACGTGCAACATGATACGGTATGCACCTCGGTATACCTTCCGCAAGATCAAACTGAAGATCATATTTATCTTGACTTTTGCAGGTATTGCGCGAAATTAGCGCTCAAAGAGCACCTGCTGCCTTTAGAGTTTTACCCTACCACTTGCACAAGACGATCCTGTCCTTACTATCCATATTCGCATAGAAATCCTGCCCCTAGTCTTTATATGAGCGCAGTCTTTGCGGCTGACAATCTCAAAGCCGAAGTCGGCGGAAAGGTCGATGTGTTCTCTGGTTAGAACGGTCGTAGCGACTCTGCGGGGCCCAGCCTTCCGCCTTCGGTCTCACCAAAGAGCATACGGCAAAGCATTCAGCCTAGAATAGCCGCTCTCTACACTTCGTTCCTACTCTACATCTATAGCGCATTCCGAGCTCGTTGTCTAAAGGCAAAAAGTGCTACAACATCCCGCCGCAATAATCACGACGACGACCCGCCTGGATATCAACCTAAGAGCTGGATCTGACTTAGCAGATTAAGATTTTCTTTCAGCAAGCACAAAAGTCGCAAGAAAATTTGCAGGCTTAAACACGTCGTAAATATAAGCTGTTCACTGCGCCAAGACGTAGCCTTAGCGCACTTTTCCATGCGAGCATCTTGCTCAAAGAGCAAAATGAGCGCACGAAGGCGCCTCGCGATGCCTCCTGGCTCCCTAAAGCATCACTCTTTAAGATAACCATTGACGCTTGGAGCAGCGGCGATAGGGTAAATGCTTAACCTTTTAAGGAATGTACTTCGGATATTCAGATCTGGCAAGAGTCCCGAAAGCATACTTATTCGTGCAATGGTTGAGTAAGGCACGTAGCCTCACCCGTCTTACATCTTTACAAGCTCCAGCTTTAGTGAAGCAGACGTCCAACCGAAAGGACTCTTAATGCCCGACTTTGCTATACACAAAGACTGAAGGTGTATGATCATCACTTCAAGTCCTTACTACCTATCTGCTCCACATGGAATTGGTCCACCCGCTACTCATGGAGCAGCGCCGGCGAATAATGACTTAATCGCGGCTGGATCTCGTGATTCATCTGGCGGTACGTCAATCTTTACCACGAGTCTCGACAAGTAGTCAATATTGGAACCTTTTTCCAGATACGCTCTTAGAGATATATCCTCACACGACCCGGTTAGAGGCATTCCATGCGGTTTAGACTCGTATCTTCTCCTAAGTGCAGAATAAAGATTTGCTTCATGTGGACTAAGACGTTACTCTACCTTTAACAGAGTGGTTAGCATTTGAATAAATCTCAATAGCGGGTCATAGTATGGGTTTAACAAATCCAAACACAATCAGGATGCTTTCATACTTTCGTTACGATGTTTAGTGTGTCGATCGATCCCCTCCTGTATATGACGGTGAGTGGTCCGATATGGAGTGATTGAAGATTAACCTTCAAAGCTGTACAAGCTACATGTGCAAATTGATATAGTGCATTCAAAAATCGCTCTATATTCACCACATACTTACATGAGTTTTGTCTGCATATAGGATGCTCCCACACGTTTTGTTTCTTAGTCATAGCGTCGCAAGCGTAGTTTATGACGGTAAAGCTCATCGTGATAAAGTTTTTAGATGTGCTACCAAGTTTGGCCGAGCCGATATCAGCAAGTTAGATAGAATCTGTAGCCCCCATATGGACCAGAGTCATTTCGTGGTGGCATCAAAGTCACCCGGGGATTTATCAGGTCACTAATGTTATGCAAAGTAAACCCTGTAGAATCATTAAAGCTTTATTCAGCGCTGACCCATTATATAGCACTATTTTGCATTAACCCGCGTGATGCCGTATTGCAAAGCTTCAAAAAGTTTAACCCCCATCACGTGATTAACGCGATCCGTCCATCCGTCTGTCTGCGGACTGTCAGCAGTTGACATGCTCAATCTGGATTCCAAACATCTTGAATAGCATTTATCTAGATCTGGCTAAAGTGTATCTTAATTCGCAACAACGGTCGTCGGCAAGCCAGGTTGGCGGAATTTTGCCAGACATAGCCAAGCTATTACGTTACGGTCGTCGTTTTCGCTGCCAATAGCAAGAACAGGCATCATGCGTAATCAGCTCACAACAACCACAACACCAGAATTATTAGACGCCTTATCCAGATTATCAACATCAAATCCATAATTAAGGGCTGTTCGCATTCTACCAAATCTGGCATGCTGGCCAAAGGCGCCAATGCATGCGGCGAGTGAATCCGCTGCCACATTTCACACATGCAAATATGCTAACCCATAAATATGTGTTGGGCAACCAGTATGGTTTGTTTTTTGTTTCCGAGGTAGCAACCCAAGCGATGCCGTGTCTCATACAGTATCATGTCCTTGAGATTCCCATCATGAGATGTTGACACGTGTTGACTGTCGCGTGGATCAATGATGAAATACACGAAGCCTTGGAACAAGGAATATAAGTGCAAAAGCCCAGAAAACTTCTCCAAAAAGTCTCTGAGCTTCTGAGCTCAAAATTAACATGCTTCCCAAACCTTCCAGTATCATGATATGCGACCGTTTTAAAGACGACCCGAAAGCTCAACAGCCGCAACAATAAGCCGACCAGGCTTATAATCTGCTGAGAATATCCAGAAAAGACCATAATTTTGCCATTTTCTGCGTGAGATGTAGCAGCGATGTCTTCGTGCCTGACGAAGCGTAATTTGTACTGATGATCAGTGGGCTTAAGCCTTCCATGCATGTTTTTGTAAGTTTGACAGAGACATACTCTATAGCAAGTGGATATTTGAGATGAACAAGTACTTCATCTATACGACTTTATGCTGTCTAAGCACAAGTGCAATGATACGTTAATGTCCATCGACATCTGCTTAGGTTTGATGCAGCCCATCACAAATTTTAAACATCACAGACGACTTGAAGTAATTGATTCGGTTCGAAAGGACAGGAATAGAGACATTTGCGGGCATTCTTTCCCGCTTTAATGACCGCCTTGTCTGCCATATGCCAGTACCATTCAAGAAAGCTTGGTGAGGGGCCTTGCCACGCCAGAATGACTTACAGAATAATAATGCAAATGGTCGGCCGAAACATCTACTTTCTTTGAGTTCTTTAAGGAGTCAGGTGTCGAAGCTCTCCATTTAGGTTCCCACAGAACCTGTGATTACAATGCGAAACAAGAAGAGCGACATCATCCAGTTTACATAGGATTTACTTTTGCGGGATCTGCCAACAAACCATACTTTTCAATGAAACATCTTGAGAAGTGGTCTCCATCAGCACCAAAGCACACATTAATCAATAATTATGGTCTGGAGATTAACATTAAACGCTTGCGTGAAGTGCTCGGCTGTGTGTGTTGAACACACAGTAAATTGTTGGAAAAGATCTGGGCGTATGCACGATGCAGCATATACAGCTGCATCACCAAAATGTCAACCGTCGCTGTTGCGGTAGAGAGCTTTTGGGACCTAAATTAGCCCTTCATCGCGCATTTCCTCAAAATACATACTGCAGTGCGACGAAAATCACTACATCTCTATCAATATGTCATACACATCATCCAAGACAAGTGCGCTAGACTCGGGACGATTGACCATACTGCTTTGCGGCCAGTCGTCTCAAAAAGGTTTGTAATTGTTCGGAATCGTGGCTACATTGAGCTTCTGTAACCTTGTAAAATTCGTCAACACTGTCAGCCTTCCCGGCGTAAAAAGTCAGCAACGAGTGAGATGTACTTTATCTCGCTAGATTTGCTTTGTCCTTTGCTTAAAAAAGCATCTAGACGTCACAACCCTTCATTGGTAGGCGACATCGTATTATTTGATTTCAAAAACCTAGCCAACTTAAAACGCGCTCCTCCATTCAGGTAGAATGTGTATGGTGCGTTATTTGTCACCACGTCATAATATTTTTCCAGCAAAAAATAAAAAATTAGTCGGATCCTTAACAATAGCCATTCCACCCCTCGTACCGAGTGCTTTACGATTATCCTACTTATTCTGGGCGAATTTTATGCTAGACTTCTCCGGTACTAACCGTACCATTTTGTTGCTCTCAACGTTTTGCGACAGTTTACAAACATCCCCTTCAAATTAAATTTCAAGCTCAATGAAAGCTCCAGGTTGATTTATGAGGGAGACTTGCAGCCCAAAGGCAACACCGTTCACTCCATTCACGGTTTATAATCATTCCCGCTTCTTGCTCGCTGAGATTCACTGCTACACACGGTGGACACGTCACACCATAGTTCTAACTCAGTAGTATCGTTATACCATGGTGAGTACGAAGAGTTTTAAGTCACTTCAGAGCATACACCGTCTACTTTTGACCACAGTCACCCATCTCCTACGGCTCTGGCACAAGAGATAGCAACGCTCAGTCGGTTCTATTTTTCACCCGCTCCGAAAAAGGTACAACAGCTCTTAGCCGTTTTTTTCTGTCTTACTAGAGATACCTTTTGCTTGATATGACATGTGGTCTTCCCTTTGAATCCTGAAATCGTGATCTACTGCTGCTTTCTGCATTCCGAACTCTTCCGAGGGCCCTTCGCAATAGCACAGTTCAACAGCTCGGATAAGTTCATGCCCTCCAGCGAAATTATCGCAGGATTGTGCTCGCTTTAGAAGATCTTCTGCTGCCAGCGGAGGTGGTTTCATGACTCGCCAGAGCTCTATCAGGAAAGAAGTGCATAACTCCTAACTTTCCTCAAATTTTGGTCGATCCTTGGCTTGTAGAATTATAGCGTACGTCAATTTATATCTGAGACGCTAGAATCGTAAACACTGTCAAAGTCCTCAGCCTTCACTTGAATATTAAACATAGCCTCATATTGTCGGCAATCATGTGTATTCAGTGGCAATAAACTCAACCGTGAGTGACGTTCTCCACACTAATTGCGAGAACAATGTAGGAACGGGGACATACTTATTTGGACTATTGCCCTTCGACTCATTTCAAGGTTTAGAGCATTGTGATCAAGTACAAAGGTAAGGGACAGTGATGTAGTACTAAATGAGCTATCATAGTGATGGAAGCCCAAAGAGGACTGCTAGCCTCACGCATTGCATAAATCAGGTTGTCATTGTTATCGTTGATGAAATTCGTGATCAACTTTAATATTACTTCTAAATATACGACAATATAATCTAAGTTTACATTGAAATGTAAACATGAGAGAGTCTTGGTATCGCACCCTAGGAGCGGTCTTTGAGCTAATCCTTTATGCGCCTGATTCTTTCAAGTTTTCAGTAAACAAATGCTGAGAAAGGATTTGAATGAATGTGAGCATGAACGTGCATGACAAACCGATTACTTTATTCCCAGTTTGGGAAATAACGAGAAGTGTAATCTAGCCTAACCAGCAGTAGCCTTTTCGCGACCGCACGTTGGACAAGCAAGAAATTCATTATGTCTGTTGCTCAAGCATCCATCGTGAAAATTTTGACCACATAGTAGAACCGAGGACGACTCAACAGCTGCAATCTGAGACCACCGATCTCCCTCCACCGCTGCCTCTCGCTCCTTTTGATTGAGACCATCCAACGGATGGTTACATACAGCACAAATGTCTGTTTTGATGCCAGGATTGACAGATTCTGTCTTGTCAAAGTTTGTGGATATCTCCAAGTCAAAATCTCCATTATGCCATTTTTGTAAATGTTGTCGTAGCCATTCAGGAACATTCCCATGCCTGTCGAAATCAACTTCTTGTTGACCTCCTACAATAAATTCAAGAAGCTCGAGTGCAACTCCTTGCATCACTAGTGGACAGACGTGATTGCTTCTTTTCATCAAAAAGCTGCGAATTGTCGCTAAACTCCGTGTTAATGTCTTTTGTCGTCGGTTTACAACTTTTGATAATGTGCCTCCAACCAATTGAGATTTTGGGTAGTAGCTTTTTAAAAACGTGAATAACCACGGACACTCAGCATGACAAAAGTGGCCACGGCGCAAAATTGCGGTAAGACGCTTACGAAAGTAGCGAAATTCGTCAAAGGTGCGCACCAAGTGCCAGGTGGAAGATTCAGCCAAATCGTGGCTTTCACACACAACGGTAAGTAAATAGTCGACTCGATGAGAATTTCGAGGCCTGGAAACCAAAGATGTTACACCCATCGAAATTCCGTCGAGCCACGCTACTTGAGGTGGTAACAGTCCAACAGGTAGCGACCGCTTCTTACGTAGTCGTTTAGTGTTCATTTTGATATAAATTGATCCTCGATGTCGCCTGCAATAGTCAAATTAAAAATCTCTTGTATTCAGATTGCCAACTTCATCACAAACGGTCAAAATGCATGGTTGTCTTATGCAAGAGATTCTAAAATTAGTTGCTTATGATGAAAGCCCTTGACTCTGTAACAGTCTTCTATAAAATAGCGTTACTCAAGTTCGAAGAACTAATAGCAGCGTAAGGAATAAGTACGTGGAGTAAGTAAACTGATTTATGATGCTCAGTCCCACGTCACAGCTTTTGACCACATGTTGGACATGCCAGCGTCTCATTGAGTTTTACCACGACGCATTCATCGTGAAATCGGTGACCGCAACTTAACGTCGTAAATGTCATGTTGACATCGTCGTCGCTGTCGCACAATCCGCAGATGATGAGCATGTTCTTACTACTGGAAGAATTCGTAGTTGATTCGATGCTTTTATCACTACTTCTTTGCCAGAGGTCAGTCGGGGTACCATAGCTGCTGTCTGTGCTGGACGACATTGAAAAGCTTCGAGGCTCTTTATCCTTAGCCAAGAAATTTTCGAAGTGATACTCGTGCTTGAATGGCAATCGTTTATTTAGAAAACCAATGAATTTTTCTGCCACGGCACCAGGCAAAATACTGCAAGGATTGTCACGTTTGCGAAGGGCGACCAAAAGGGTATCAAAAAACTCTTGAAGGGCTTGTTGGCGCTTTCTTACGACGTACGAGCTGGTCGAGTAGAGATAACACTCTTTTGGAAAGCGGTCTTTAATACTTGAATAAAGGTACGGACACTCGCCGTGGCACAAGTGACCAAGTTGTAAAAGCTCGAGTAGATCTCGTTGGAAAATCTGTAACTCTTGAAAAGATTGACTGATGGTCCATTGCCGGCTGCTGTCGCTTGCAGGGGTAATTACCAAGTTATAATCGACGTCTTTACCATAATCAAGCACAATTTTTGAAGCCTTCACGACTATCTCCAATTGCTCCAGATATGCAACAGTTGGAGGACAGAGCGATGTCGGAGATGCGACTGGACTTTTGGCGGGTGTTCCTGATAGACCTGCTACGGTAGCACGTCGATGACGACGGGAACGGGAACCAGATGATTGTAACAACATTGTTATTGTGGTGAGAATTGGGTACTGATAACCTGCAAAGCAAAAGAAAGATGTAGAGTACTGTGCATTTTAAATGTCGTCTGCTCGTTTGCTGGATAATTTGTGCAATAATTATTGTGACTTATATGCAGCCACGCGTTCAATATATTTCAAAAACAGGGTAGTAGTCACGTTTAAAGACAAGAATTGGTAATGAAATTGAATTATCACCTAATTGACCTAGATCACAAAATCTGCAATCTATTACCGATCAGATTGAAACTGTGTAAACCTCGAACCTTGATATACTACTACCAACGCTGCTTCCCAGATTTGAGCGAAAACGTTAAGTCAACAACCATTGCATCTTTCTAGTAGCGTCTAGTGGGCTGCGCTCACTCCTAAGGAGGCCGTCACTATCACAAATATCTTGAAAAGATGGAAGACGTAGGACTGGACCGCAAACTAGTGATCATTGGCCCCACAGACGTGGGTAAGACGTCCATTACTATGCGTTACTGTCATGGCAGCTTTTCGACGCCCACATCTGCTACGATTGGGGCCTCATTCTTGCAGAAGCGCGTAATTGTTGGAGATGATACTGGCGCACGGAGGAAATTAACTCTTCAAATTTGGGACACAGCTGGCCAGGAGCGCTTTCGGTCCATGGCGCCGATGTATTACCGTAACGCTAAAGCGGCTATTCTGGTGTTTGACCTTCAGAACGAGGCCAGCTTTGAAAAGATTAAAGAGTGGCTTCAAGGTATGGTACAGTGTTGAGTGAGTATTTTGAAAGACTGACGCTTATTATTATTATTGTAATGAACAGACCTACAACATCATGTGGGTGATGACATAGTACTAGCAGTAGTAGGCAATAAGAGCGACGTCCCGTCCGATTTTGATTTTTCAAAAGCTCAGCAGTTTGCAGATGAAATTGGTGCGCTGGTCTTTCGTACTAGTGCCAAAACGGGCAAAGGGATACAGTCGCTTTTTGAAAGTTTGGCGGTGCAGCTTTTGAAAAAACATGATCAAGACCAACGAAATCGAGGTCGGGATGTACACAGAGCAGGAAGCACGACAAGCACGGGGTCTTACGACTACGGGGGTCAAAATAGTATCATTTTGAATCAAACTAATACCTCAGGACACAAGGCATCTAAAGGTGGCTGCTGTTGATTCATGAGCTGAGTTTCTGGATGTAAGTACGTACATACTGCATAGAGCGACGTGAAAGGAAGGAGTGAATATTTTAGTATTGCATTATCACAACGATCAGGACGAAGAGTTGTATGTCTTCACAATGCTGGGGGATGATAACGATTTCTTTATTTGATTTCTATACCAGAGAACCGCCGATCGGATTCATTGTAGACATAACGAAAGATTGACAAGTGACTTAGACCATACACGAAAGATTTAAGGCCCTTGATCTTACACACAACTAGCAGATTTAACAAACATGAGAATCGCCAACTTATTCATTGTCGTTGCATTACTTTCTATGCTTGACTCCACAAACAAAGTAAGTGTCGAGGAAAAAGATAAGGGCAATCTGACCGTGCCATTGTAACTCTCTTCAAATACCTGCACGTAATTAACTCGTCTTGTGCTGTTTAAACACGTAACTTATGGCTGACTCGAATTGGCGAGCAATGTGTTGATCTTGTCGATCTTGGTGGCAAGCGATAGATCAATGAAGTAGTTACCGATCTGCACCTTAAGACCGCCCAAAATCTCTGGATCCACAACTGTTTCCACCAACAACTTCTCGTTCTTTTCCACACGAGCGCCGAGGGCTTTCTTTACCTGGTCCAGCTGGGCTTTAGTCAGCGGATCAGCCGACGTAACCTTAGCCTGTACTTCACCGCGATAGGCACCCATGAGTTTTTTAAAAGCAGCAATGACACCCACGGTGTCCGGCAGTCGGCCGTTTTCAGCAAGCACCTCAAAGAGACCAGCAACGGGTTTGGAAAACTTGGCTTTTTCCATAACTTTGGAAATATCCTCTTTTTTCGAAGCACGAGCGATTGTAGGATCACGCAAGAATGAGGCAAAATTAGGTTCCTTAGCGATGGTCTCCTCAAGAGTCAAAAGCTCCTTTTCAACAGATTCAAGCTGGTTTTGCTTGGCAGCCACACTGTATAGGGCATTCGCATAGCGGGCGTGTAGACCGAAGAGTTGCAGCTGCGGCTGCGTCATTTTGCCGAAGCCACCAATCTCCTCAACTTCCTTCATGGATGGGGCAACAGCCGCTAAACCACGCGTCAGTGCAGGAGCTGCCGCAGTCTTGTTCACTGTGCATTTAATGGTCGAGGAAAGCATCCTGTCAGGCAGCAGACGCAACAAAATCATTTAAAATCAGTCGAAGATAGTTGCATTGAGTATTTTAAACACCGCGCACAGCAATCCTCGCTCCATTGCAAAGAGGGAGATGAAAACGCGCGTGAGACGATGGGTCTATCCTTACCTTAGTCACGGGTGTTTTTAATCTCGCATGTACGGCCTCGAACGAGTATATAGTGATACTTAACGATTACTTTTTGATACGCCCTAAATCTATTTTTGCTCCATACAATTTTTATGATTCCAAAAAAGAAAAATCAAACTAATACGTCATTGCAAACGATACCGCGCATATCGTACAAAGAAAATTTTGACTAGCAGAGAGTATGCTCTATCGTTGCAAAAAAGAAGGGCTCAAAGGGCTCACCAGTCACCACTAGAGCCTCAAGCCTATCAAACTCTTCTTTGATCAACCTCAACAATACTATTCCTGGTAATGCACATGTGTACAATGCATCGCGATCCCGCGAAGCTATAGCCTTATCCGTAGCGAGAAATTTCTTGCTACTTTTGAGCTTAGCGCAAAGTCTGAGATAACAGGTAATTTGTACGTGCACCATAGTATGGCGCGCGCACAGTACACCCTCCCCATTCAAATGGGATCGTGTCGAGTTGTACGAGCCCTCACCCCGGTGAATCACCGCTGATAGCTGAGTAAGCACCAGTGGGAAAAAATATGGGATAGACAATTCTATGGTGTCTAGCTTTGACGAATGTGGCAAAGACCTCATCACTCAATTTGAGCAGTAAGCGACAACGAGACGCCGTTTTCCATTTCACGGCTCGAAAAGTCAGCAAGACAGACGCCAGACTATAACATTGCTTAACGCCTTATTGCAAAGTACGAAGCGAGACGTCGATGTTGAAGCGGGGACCCGCCTTCACCTCCTGGTACAGCTACCGGTCAAGATTCGAGCTTGAAACGAGTACGTGCCTCATAACAGTATTTTTCAGACAGAGAATGAACCAGGCATGAGCAGTGATTTCCGTAGACACTCTGTGTTGGGTGTTTGGGTTTCCAGTGTATGATCTCGTGGAGACGAGCTAGAGTTAGTTAGTGCTGCAGCCTCGAGGGAATACTTCAGCATTGTGAGTCGCGAAGGAAGAGCTAGGCCCTGATGATATTAAAGTTGATTTATCCATGTCACGGTACAACGATACAACTGAGTCCGAAACATCGTGCGGCCAACCCACCGGATATAGCAGTAAAGATTCACTGTATTTTGGTGGGCCCGTGTACAGCGGAGCTGCCGTAGCTTTGCGCTTTGAGGAAGCGTTAGTTAGGCCACCGATCTTTCGTTCTATACTTAGAACAAGTACGAGATAGCAA